>NC_063256.1:1212121-1515151 GCF_019578655.1 Ricinus communis | reverse complement strand
TGATGGCTTTTTCATGGCTTGCCTACCTACTATGGCTGTGGGTTTCTTTCAGAGAACCTTCTCATCAAACTCAAGAACTTGTGCCCCAACAAGCTAATTCTGGTTCGTCAACATTGTTGAGCTTTCGCTAATTTTTGTTTCAAAAAGTTGTTCTTTTCATATTAGGATCATAGCCACCGATTTTTATACTGAGATTTTGGGCACATAATCTCATTGATATATGGAAACATTCTGCCTCTTGTCTCTCTTTACTTTTGCCTATTAAGTTAGGTAATGAGACAACTAACAGATAGACTTTGGAACCTACTGAACAGTTTACTGTTCATCTACATATACAGCCAGGCACTTGCAATTAAATTACATGTAAATTCTCTATCAGTTGTGTAGCCATGATTACTTGAGCATTGGACCTTCTTTATCCAGGGCTGTTAGTAAATGGTCATGCTGTAGAGAGTGGCTTTACCCAGCCATTGCTTATAAAATCAGAATCTGAGCATCAAAATGAAGATTCAGACCAGGAACTTGAGGATTGTGATGAAGATTCCGAAGGAAGTCGTCAAGAACCTGTTACGTCAATTGTCTCAGCATACCGTTTACTCACCCCATCTGTGAAGGTGTAAATTCTTAGACTTACTTTAAATTTACGATAATACCTTTCTTTTTTTTTTTGTCTCTTTTGTCCATATTGAGGTACACCGTGATAATTTTTTTAATTAATAACATTAACTGTTCTAAGGTTCAACTATTAATGTGCTGAAGGGACTTGTATATATACATCAAGTGAGTTAGATACTATGATGTTCTAAAGTTTAACTATTTGTATGCAGTCTGCTTTCTGTGACACAGCCAATTTCCACTCATGTATCATGTGTCTGTATTTCGTTTTCTGAGCTATAACACTATAGACCTTTAACACAATCTTCTACTTCGTGATTATGCTTTATCAGGTGCAGCTGTTTGTTTATTTTATGCTCAAATATGCAATGGAGATTCTACTTGCTGAATCAAGTATCATCACTGGATATTACTTTATCTGGTCAACCAGTAGAGTAGCTATTTTTCTTGCATGTCTTGGGCTAACAGTGCTTCCTGTAAATGTTGTGGTCGGAAATTACATCAGCAACATGTTTGAAGAGAGGTAAACCTTCAAAAGGGGGACGCAAAAATTAGCTTCTTGATTTTTCTTTTTGAGTCAGTGATTAAAGTCCGAAACTGAACATCATCATATAAAAACTGCATAAACTATACGTTTCCCAGATCGTTCATGTCTTGGAAAATCTGGTTGCAGGCAAGTTCTGCTGGCATCTGAAATTATGGTGTGTATAGGTATACTGCTAAGCTTCAATATATTGATACCTTATTCGGTGCCTCAATATGTTGGCTCAGCACTGATAACATTTGTATCAGCTGAAGTCCTTGAAGGTAAAATTTCCATTACATTCTTGGATTGTGTCCTGTTAAGTTGAAAATGGAAACTGTTATTTCTTAACCACTTGCTTGATTTACTGCAGGTGTGAACTTATCACTCCTATCTCGGGTCATGTCATCGAGGCTTTCTCGTGGAACCTACAATGGAGGATTGCTGTCAACAGAAGCAGGGACCTTGGCTCGAGTAGTTGCAGATGGAACAATAACACTTACTGGGTACTTAGGTGAAAGTAGGCTCTTGAATGCCACCCTACTTCCTTCACTCTTCATCTGTATCTCCTCCATTGTTGCCACCTGCTGCACCTATAACTCTCTCTACTGATGATCTTCCAATTTCACATGTATATTTTTTTCTTCTTTTTCACTGATGTTATCATTTCTAATATAAATGTCCATATTACCAGTCCTTATCTCTCTTGTAATATAGATAAACGCAATAGCACAAAATGGGTTGAGTAGTTGAGAAATCATAAGCTCTTTTTTAATTGTTTTGGCTTAATGGGATTATGAGCCAAAGCCAATGGATTTTTCAGTTCGTGAGTGAAGACATGGCCATTAAAACGCCCAGTTCTGATACCTTCAAATGTATTTAAGAATTAACCGTTTGTCATTTTAATCTTTGTGTAGCCTTTTCAGGCTATCTTATTATTTTCAAGAACAAAAATTTATAACGTACATAGAATGATGTACTACTGTAGGAGCTCGGGAAATGTTTGAATTTAGCCTTTCAAATTATTATTCTTGGTATTATTTATGCCATTAAAAATTAAAGTAAACTGAATTTTTTCAAATATTAATTGGAAGTTTTCATAAATTAATTTTTTTTTTAAAATACATTAGAAAAAGAAAAACATTGGTACAAAATTAAACACCCAGCAGTGCATATTAGCAGAATCACAGTTATAATGCGCCGTTCCTAAACATGGACAAAAATCTCTAAACGTTTATAGCTACTGACTAAATCGAGTCGGATTTTGTACTCCGTTTTTCGAACTTTGAAGAACTCAGAAGACAGAATACTTCGGAGCAAAAGGAAAAAAACAGAACGCAGAAAAGAGAAACACAAAAGAGCAAGGCATTCATTGTTGAAAGAACAGAAAAGGATGGCAACAGATGATCAAGAGATTCCAGAAGGAACCGTACAGAACATACTAGAACAAGATACCCTCAAATGGGTTTTTGTTGGTGGCAAAGGCGGTGTTGGCAAAACTACATGCAGTTCCGTTCTTTCGATCCTTCTTGCTAGGGTCAGATCCTCTGTTTTAATTATATCCACTGATCCAGCTCACAATCTCAGCGATGCGTTTCAACAGCGATTTACCAAGACTCCAACTTTGGTCAATGGCTTTACCAATCTTTTTGCTATGGTACAACTTCTTCTTTTTCTTTTTAGTTTCCCATATTTTCTTAAAAATAAATTTACAATTTTTTTTTTGCTGGGTCTTTATCTGAATTTTGGCTGGTTGAGATGCTTTTAGGAATCCCCAGTTGACAGTTGATAAATTTAGTTTTCTTCTTCTCTTATTATTGTTAATTTGTGAAGCTTTTTTTGCAACTCTGGAAATTAAAAGATTTGTGCATTTTTGGGTAATTTTTGTTTGTTTATTTCATTCGTTGGCTATTACTTCTTACTATTTATTGTTCCGGAACTTGTTGATTGATTGCTTATCCATGATTACCATTTACTATATTTACTGTTTTGGGGAGCTGCTGATTGATTGTTTATTTTTGTTTCGGTATCTGAAATTTTGCTGTCTGGTTGTAATTCTTTTGCAGGAAGTGGATCCTAATGTTGAAAATGAAGATGTAGGTGGAAGTGATGGAATGGACAGTGTGTTTTCTGAGCTAGCAAGTGCAATTCCTGGAATTGATGAGGCCATGAGCTTTGCAGAAATGTTGAAGTGAGAACTATTTTTCCCTTAATTTTATTATTTGAAGCATCCATGACCACTTGGTGAATTAATAATGCATTGGCTGGTGTTGGAGTGTTACAAAAATTTCCTCCTTTTTGTTATGATGGTTTTACTAGCTAGAGGGCTGTCCTATGCACCTATGAGAAATTGATAATTATAAACACGTATAGATTAATCATCATGGCCACTTGATTTCTCTAGTTTTTCATGTGTTGCATCACATAGTTATAGTTGCAAATCGTATTTTTGTTTATCACTGAATCATTGCTCAGAATGTTGTGAGAAGGTTCCTTAGATGCTTTATCTTACCATATTCAGCTGCATAGTGATTATAAGAGCCAACTTATTGTTATTTGATATAGTCTTAATCAATACTCAACTGTATAACGATAGATCAACATTAGATATAAACAAATACATTATTCAATTTTGCTGGACATTTTTCTGAATTAATAACACTTGTATATCTTTCCTTTTTTTACCAGAGGTATTGCTCAGAGATGCATGCTTGTATTTTAGAGTGTGCTTGATATGATGGCATTATCATTTCTTTTAATAGCCTATACCTAATGCTGTATGCAAAAATTATCTCCCTGCAGATTGGTTCAAACAATGGATTATTCTGTTATTGTATTTGATACGGCTCCAACTGGTCATACACTCCGGCTATTACAATTTCCTTCAACTTTAGAGAAGGGGCTCCAAAAGATGATGTCTTTGAAAAGTAAATTTGGTGGTTTATTGAATCAGGTATGTCTTTCAATAATGTCATCAGAACTCGCAAGTGGGGGCTCACTTTGAATTGGAACTCATTGCCTCTCTTATTCTATATTGAAAGTTTGAATCGGAAGTGATTCCGTATCTCTTATGTCCTGGGCCATTGACTACTAGTTATCTTTTTATTTGTCGACTGTTATTTGTACAATAATGTACCTGATACAAAATGAAATTGTTCATGGCAGGTTACCCGTCTCTTTGGTATTGATGACGAATTTGGTGAAGATGCTCTTTTGGGAAGGCTCGAGGGGATGAAGGATGTGATTGAACAAGTCAATAAGCAATTCAAGGATCCAGTAAGATATCTCATTTTTTGATATTTTTTGTTGCATGTAATTGATTGTTTACCCCTGCTTTTAGAAGCTTGTTGTAATTGATCACATATTTAGTCTGGAGCTTTGTACTTCATATTCTTTGCTGCCAAGTTTAAGGGAAGGTGTCCAAACTATATAATTTAATACGGCAGAACGTTGGAGGCTCATGAACCAATACCAGTATTACCTGTATAGTTATCTGTATATAGTTCATTGTCTTATTTAGTACAATAATCATATGGGAATATGGTTTTTGGTCCTTTCTTCTTACATTTTATTGCTAAAGAATTAGGAAAGTGTGTTGCTGCCTTGTGTAGTTATCTGTTTGAAGTATGTCTGTCTTTTGTGTTATTTCTTTTGCTTGATCCAGATGGGCTAAATTTACTGCTGTATTTATGAAAGCTAGGATTTATGATCCAGTTTTTGCAAAAAATTCTATAATTTATCTGGCATTTTTATTTTCCTGTTGAAGATGCAAGTTTTTTGGATCACCTTTGAATTCTTTTCATCTTGCTATTCTGTTTTCTTTTCTTACTGCAATTGTATTTCTTGTTTTACCAGGATTTGACAACCTTCGTCTGTGTTTGCATTCCGGAGTTCCTCTCTCTTTATGAAACAGAGAGACTGGTGCAGGAACTTACCAAATTTGAGATAGATACGCATAATATTATCATTAACCAAGTCATTTATGATGAAGAAGGTGTGATTAACATGTTATTCTTTACACTTCTTTTACTGTTTTATGTTCTTGCTTAAATAAAATGCCAAAAGCATCAACCATTTACTGCTCATGTTATTATTGTAGATGTTGAATCCAAACTGCTCAAGGCAAGAATGCGGATGCAACAAAAGTATCTTGATCAGTTCTACATGTTATATGATGACTTTCACATCTCCAAGCTGCCATTGCTGCCAGAAGAGGTAAATTACTCGCTGGCATAAGTTACAGGATGTCATGATGAATATCTTAATATTACATGATTTAAAACCAAATCAAAGGATTAAAATAGGCTCATTTCAGAATTATAATTGTGTAGAAATTCTACAATTGTTTTCATACATTTCATGATCAATGACTCAAGAATGTCATTCTTTTTACAATGTAGACTTCTTTGCTTGTGATTTATCTTTATTTGTTTCTCTTGCCATACCTAAGTTGATTAGCGAATTTTGTTTTGATTATTGCTTCTTGTGATGCTATTACATGCTGAAGTTTTCAGCCGTGGAGATGGTGTGTAAGCATTATCTGTTTGTTTGTAATTACCTGTTGCTAATCAGAGGGACCTGGAATTAACAGGTTACTGGGGTTGAATCTCTGAAAGCTTTCTCAAGTCATTTTGTGACAGCATATCAACCTTCTACCAGTAAAGTCACAGTGGAAGAGTTGGAGCAAAAGATATCTACCTTGAGGAAACGATTGACGGATGCTGAAGCTGAACTGGAGAAACTTCAGAAAGGAAAGCAATTGGCTTAATCGTATCTGTTTACCAATTCTTCTGGTTACAAGAAAGTGGATCCTCTATTTCACTCCTGAATGACATCTTCCGTAGAATGATTATTTATGATTTTATTTTTTGCGGTAGATTAATTTGTTTACAAATTTTTTTGTACCTTTACTCAACAATAAATGGTATATTCGTTTTTTCTAATTTAAAAAAAAAAAAACTGTTAAGTTGTTCTACATTTGGCCAGATCGTCTTAAAGATCTATTTTCTGTGTCATTGACTTCGAGCAATCTCCACGATGGAAAATTCAGTTTCTTGTGCCTATGGCTGAGTTTCCTTGTATGACTTGACAGCTTAAAATTGGTGTTGGACAGTAGTGAATTGTGCCAGAGAGGGAAAATAATAAGCACAGGTGATGAGTATGCTCTTTACTCCCTGCATGGCATGTTAAATTGTCCAGGCAATGGCTTCTGCATTTTTCAGAATTCGAAATGAATAGAGTCGTGTCTCTTTTCTGTAGTTTTCATTGCCATAATTGCAGGTAACCAACACTGTCTGCCAAATATTAGATAACATAACATAACTTGCTCCAAAAGAATGTGGATGTTGTAACCATCTCTATGCTTTCATCTGCCGCAAGGGGACATCCCCGCATCTTCTATTCAAGTCGCTGTGATCTCTATATATTATAAAGTAATTTTAAATTGCGTCATAAGTGTCACCCGCTGAGATGGCCGAGTTGGTCTAAGGCGCCAGATTAAGGTTCTGGTCCGAAAGGGCGTGGGTTCAAATCCCACTCTCAACAGTATATTCTTTTTTTTTTTTTAATCGTTTTAATTATTCTTCTGCTAAGGTGTAAATTCTAATACTTGCCAGTTGCCCTCTTCATTTTTGCATAAATTCTTTTGATTCGCTATTGAAAGGGTTCTCCTACATGCCGGAGTTCCCAGCTTTACTGCTTACAAAAATAACAGAGCTTCAGAGAGGCTAAAACGTCTAATGCAGTCCCAACTGTGGCAGGATGCCCCAAATGACAACACGATGCTATAATACACATTTGGGCTGATGTTTCTCATTCTGTGCAGCTGTTTTTAAAAGATAACAAGATTTTTAGTAAAGCCTTTATCATTGTCATAATACACAATACAGTGCAATAACCAGTGCTAATAATTCATTAACAACTATGGGATAGAATACAGGAAGTTAGAACAAGCATTGCCCAAAATCATGCATCCTCTCTTAGCGTAACATTATCTTTAGAGGTGAAGTTCACAAATAAAGCTATAATCTGAAGGCTGCAACAATCAACTATCCACCGTGCAACGTTGAAATAAAAACAACAACATCCTTCTCTTCCAGTGTGGTATCAAGCTGGCCACTAAGCTCCCAATCACAATCATTCACGAGCACAAGAACGCCAGGTCTCCTGAGCAACGATTTCATTGTTAACACAAAACGCACACATAAAAATAGCAACATTCTACTGGGTTCTACGTTTTGAATTAGCATAAGCCAGATCTGGAACATAACAGCAAAAGTTTAAAAACGTACACTGAATCCCCTTTCATGAACATTTCAGGTCTTTCCTTGATCAAATTGTTGCGAACCCAAGCAAGCAAGTCTTTCATGGTTAACTGTTAAACACCAAAGGGATAGAATTAGAATATGCATTTCATTTTTTACTGAAAATATAGGTTTAGTAGTTTACCTTGTCTGCTCCATTTTTGGGATCAACATTGATATTATGAATCTTCACTGAATCACAGAGAAGCTCTAGCCCCCCACTGCATCAGAATCACTGAATACTTTAACATTGACTGAATCATTACATAAATTATGTCCTTAAAATAAGAACCAAACGTAACAAGAAGTTATATCCATAAATTAGCATAAACTTATCAGTAATTGATGCCTCTTAACCAATAAGAATCACAAAAAATAAAAATAAAAAATCATGCTTTTATCCTACGCTTAGGTATCCATTGCGGTTTCCATTTGAAAAGACAATTTGATTACCAAGAAAACAACTACTCCCACAAAAGAAAAAAGAAAAGTAGTAATACACAGAGAAATTAAATACCCGAATTCAAGGGTGAGTTGCATGTTCAATGTTTCTGCTCAGAGTTCAAACCCTAGAGTGATGGAGAAGAGAAAACACGCTACGCTACTCTTCTTCATTCGACGGTCAGTTTTAAACGAGGTCGTTTTATTTTTGTGGGCTTGGGTCGATTCGGGTCAAAGTTGGCCTACCAATTTAATTAGATATGACCCAAACGGGTTTAGGAATTTTTTCGAAGTCGTTGTATTTGTATATAAAGAGGGCTTGAGCTGAAAGTTTATTGGTTAGTGTAAAAATGGTTAAGATTAAAAAATCAGATGGTTCCTGTTTCGATTTTACAAGCCTCTCTTGCGCTCTTAACAATGCTACCAAAGGCGACGATAATTCCAGTGATCAATCATCATGTTTTGGCTTGACAACTCTCTCTGAAGCCCTAAATTCTGAAGAATGCAAAACCACAGGACGTGAAAGCTATTCCAGCTATTGCCACGATAAGATTGTCGCAGGCTTGAAATTAGAAAAGTAAGAATGAAGAAGAGGAGATTAAAATGGATGCAGCAGTGGGATTTAGCAACTGATGCATCAAAACAGCAGGCAACCAAGGAAAAATTGATGATGATGAGCAGCAGCAGCAGCACTAACTACTCCTGTACCAATTTCCATAACAGAAATTCGTTTCTTGATGGCTTTATTTTTTACTCTGATGTCTTAAAATTCGGATAAGTTAAATATTCTAGTTTGTTAATTTATTTATTGATTTACTACTTCAATTATGCATTTTCTACTTTGGTTAATCAATGTGCTTCTTTGCATTTTGAAACATAATTATATCTCATCTTTTATGTTTATATCTCGTCTTTTAAAATCAAAAGATATTTTTGTAAGAAAATTACATGCGGACTTCAATTAGGCAAGAATTGGAATAAAATGGATTATGTAGTAATTACTCATTTTCTCATCCTCTCTAATGGGTTGTATACTTTTCTGTGCTGAATTGCATTCTAGTTAAAATACAAATAGAATTAATTTTGCATAAACAAACCATGTGCTGGGAACGGAACTGAATTAATGCTCCCATTAATGGTTGAAGTGGCACCAGTTACCAAATTAAATAGGGAAAGAATGAAAGAGAAAAAACGAATGAACATAAAGAGCGATTATTTGACAGAAACTGTGCACGAAGGATGAGAAATAAAGAATCAGGAGCAAAATCAATAGGGTCCAGGAGGCATGGCCATGGAAAACTTCGGCAAGAGTTATGCATGAAGATTCATGGATGTGCTAAAGCCTGTTTCTTTCATCTCACTGTTAAAGTAAAGTTCTTCCTCGAACCCTTTGAATTTCATTGTCAGTGTAGTGGAAAGAGCATATTAGAATAATTAATGGATAACAAATGTGATAAATTATATGTCAATTGCCATGTTTCTTCTTAGCAAACTTAGTAATCTACTTGGTTGTTCTTTTTTCTTTTTATGTTATAACTTAGGTGTTAACTTTGAGCAAAGGTAATTAACTGTTAATCAATGGGCAAGTTGGGATCTACAAGTAAATAAATGTAAATGAATGAATGTCCTATTGTTGGGTAGCGAACAATTTATGATTCATGGGCCTCAGTAATACAGGAAAAACAAAAATCTATAGATCCCTGGTTAAATGCATCAAGAAAACAAGTTTATCAAAAAAAAAAAAAAAACAACCAGAGAAAAGAGAGTGGGAATGCATAATTGATGATCCATGACTCATTTATGACAATTACATAATCATTGGGGTGCACAAATGGGATAATCTATCTACTATTCTTTTATCCAAATACGATCCGGTGCTACACCGTCTTATATTTGGCACAGTTACACGAGATCTCAACCCTAGACACGGATGGCGATGTCCAGATCCAATGGTCAATTAAACACTTCAACGTCATGCGCCAGATCGAACGGTTAGGATAAAAATAATTTTATTTTCAAAAAAAAGCATTATTTTAACACACAACAAAAATCTCCCAACTTTCTCTATTTTTGCTCCAAATTCAACAATTTCTCTCTCCCGTTTAAATCCAAATACCTATGGAAATCGAACCCTACAGAAACATTCACTAGAAGGGTTCCTTTTTGTCTCCGTGTTGTATTTGGTGTTTGGTCTGGAAATATTAGAGAGAGAGAGAGAGAGAGAGAGAATTGATTGTAGATTTAGCTTGATTTGGTTTCTTGAATTTGGAGAGCTGAGGGTGTAGTCTCTCTTATACGTTTTGTTTGTTTTTGGATAAAGATTTTGAAGCCATGGAGGCTTATAAAAGATGGGTTAGGACCAATAAAGACTATGTTCACTCCCTCGAATCTCTTGCCAATGTAAGCTCTATAACTATTGTTGTACACTTGACTTTTGCATATGTGTATACCTCTGTGTGCTTATGGTGATTTTGAGTTTGTTTCTTTTCTTTATGTTTCTTTGCACTACCATCACCGTGTTACCTTAGAAATAGATAAAACTGTCTTGGGTTGCTATACTTTTTAATTGGCTATTGACATTGTTATCTTTATCTTTTCTGATAGCATTACATGATCAATCCGTGCCTTATGAATACTGTTCTTCTAGATAAATTGGTTAGACTGTCGGTAAATAGTTTTCCATATTAAAGTGGTGCTGCTTCCTCTATATTGAGTCTCCCTTTTTAATCTTAGTCCTGTTCCTAGTTTTTATTCTTTGTTTTTATGCCAATTTCATGTCTTGGTTTCTTTTGGATTTTGTATTCAGCTGGCAGTAGTGGAGATTTGAACATTATGACAGCTTGGGTATGAAATAGTTTTGGATATTTGAGTAATATCTGATATGAATATCAATGTTTGTTGTGCAGGGATTGACATGGCTTCTTCCTGAGCGGTTTTCTGCTTCAGAGATAGGACCAGAAGCAGGTTTTGTGAAACTTTGGTAACATTTGGCTTCTTCTTTTTGAGATAAGAATTTGACGGGGCTTTTCCTATTCTTTACCTTCTCCTTTTAACAAACCATGGAAAATGCTTGTTTATATACCAAAAGTCACTTTTTATTCGTTCTGACTCAATGATTCATTAAAGTAAGCCACAGAGACACAGCTCTGTTGGATACTTTTAATTGTTCTGTTTTCAGACTCCACAAATAGGCCTAATTTCAAATCTTAAGTTCCTTCCAGTTTCTAAATTTCTATCCAAGTAATTACAGAATAAATTATTTGTTACGTACTTCCCGTTAAATTTTGAATTGAGTCATTTTGTAATCATCTGCAGTAACTGCTATATTGGGCGTAATTACTGCTATCAACGAGCATATAATCGATACTTCTCCAGTCCAGATGCATGCAGGCTCTCTAGAGCCTCATTCATTCCCTTACTCGTTATGCATATCTGCCATAAAGGACTTGGAAACACTTGTTGAAGTTGCAGCTGAACATTATTACGGTGAAGAGAAGAAATGGAATTTCATAGCTATTACGGAAGCGATAAAGTAAGCTTTCCTTAGTGAGTCTATGCCACTATTTTATTTAGTTCGGTTGGGTTTACTGCAGCATATGAATTTGTGGCAAATAATTATATTACTATGCTCAGGGTAGTGGTTAGGCTAGCTTTGTTTCGTAACAATGGATATAAGATGCTTCTGCATGGAGGGGAGACGCCAAATACTGAACAGCATTCAAATTTATCTTCTCAGCATACAACTGGGAGTTCCTCAAAGCCTGGGAGTCATCAGGGGCCTGGGAATTTGCAATATATTAATGGATGGAACCCATGGAATCTGGAAGGAAGGGCATTGGCAGCATTAAATAGATTTGGAGAAAATGCTAGGATGGTATCTGACCCAGTGTGGTTGGGTAGGGCTCGGCATCAGCATGCAATCATGGAGCCTATATGTAATTATTTTTTTCAGTTCCTTAAAGAATTTTGTTCAAATCTAGCTCAATGTCATTTATTTTTGCAATTTCATCTTCACAGCTCCATTGACCAGGAGAAGAACACTTTCCTCAATATTGTCTGAGAGAGGTTTTCACGGGGCATTATTTGTCATGGGAGAGGTGCTTTTTATCACAAGACCCCTTATTTATGTCTTGTTTATCAGAAAATATGGAATTCGGTCTTGGATCCCTTGGTTTCTTTCTCTGGCTGTGGACTTTATTGGAATTGGCTTACTTACACAAGTTACTAAGTCAAGGCATGATGGAAAAGGGCAACAGTTGAGTCTTACGGACTCTGAAAAGGATGAGGTTAGAATCATTCAGGATGTTACTACATCAAGCTTGTTAACATTCAGGATGTCTGTGCCAAAATATTGTCAATAAAGATTTGCTGGAAGCTTTTATTCATTGGCTAATGGTTTTGACACTAGGTATTCTTTTATGCTTGAATCAGTTGAAAAGAAGAAAATTATTGTGGGCACTTTACCTGATGAGAGATCCATTCTTTAACAAGTATACCAGGTACTGATGTTCTCTAGTTGGAATAGTTTCCCATATAAGCAATTCAAGAAATAACACTGTGCTTGTTATCATTTCAGGCAAAGACTGGAAAGCACTGAAAAGGTACTGGAACCAGTTCCCATAATTGGACTTATAACAGGTGTGTTTGGTACACTTTGTACAGTTTGAACTTTTCTGTTTCACATTCATACCTTCTGTATTAGAGTAATCTTACAAAGTTCAAATTCTTCATGCAAATATCCTTTGAATGTGTGCAGCAAAAATTGTTGAGCTTGTGACTGGAGCTCAGACACGTTACACTTACATGTCAGGATCATGAGAGGGCTCTTCAAGAAGATGATCTTCTGATATATCTGCAACTTTTTAGGTGAAGTGTTACCACCAAAATAGGAATTTATTATAGTTTTGGCATGTTAGTATTCTTTACTTCGGATGCGGTTACAAATGGCAATATATGATCCCAAGGTTGCCATAATCCACCATCGTAGTAAGTTCTGATATTCAACAAAATTGTGTTCGTTATAAATAGCTACAGATGTTTTAAATTGGAGAATGCAGTGTGCATAAGAACATGGTTTTGCTGTATACTTGAGGAGAATGCTGGGGCGCTCTTATTGAGATCAGAATATACGAATACATGAACTTCTTACCAACGCCTAAGTTGAACTGGTGAAGAAAGTTTTAGATTATTTTAAAAAATGTAATTTAGTAACCCCCCAAAAGATTTTTATTTATAATTATATTATGCCTATTAAAGTTTAATTAAATTGCAGTCGTGTCTTTTTGATTATTTAATTTCAATTCTTAAATGTTGTCAGTCACTATATTGTCTTTTCTTTATTTATTGCCTCTTTAATACTTTTATTTTAGCTCCATCTACTCTAAAAGAACTAACCCGTCGAAATTACTTCTAGTTCCGCCCACCGCAAATAGCAATTGTTCAGTAGAATAAACTGGAAAATTTCATATTCAGGTAAATAAACAGAATTATCTCTTTACACAATGTAATTATTTTTCTGGCTTGGATCAAACCAAATTTAGAGGATGGATTGCCCTTGGGGATTCTTGTTTCATGTGAAAGTTTCTGCATAAGAAACTTCTAGAAGCAGATTAGTATACGTGCGATCATAGCAAGTCTTTTCACAATCCACAGACAGTAGCTCTACCCTATAAATGTGAGGGGAAAGAAAGTTTGCACTTTTTTGAGCCATTTTGGACCCTAATTGTAAATTAAATTTCTAAGCTTTAGCGGTTTTTTTTAAGTATTTAACACAATTTTTAAATTTAAGAAAAAAACAGAAAAACAGAGCTAAAGATTAAACAAAATATTAAAAGAAAAAAACAGCCAATAAAAGCAGGTAAACAAAAAGCAAAAAGAACACAAAAGTATCGGCCAAAATCCAAAAACAGAGCATAACACTTTGGAAACAAAAAATATGGAGTTCAATTAGATCAACTACGAAATCCAATAAAATATACCAATGATTCAAGATTTCGCTCTACTAATAGAAAAATTAAAGAAACATTAGCAAAAAAAAAAAAAAAAAAGTAGAAATAAAAGTTTGTCTTGCACCATCACTGGTAGAGGATATAGGAGATCGAGGCAGGCACTGTAACTTGAGGAAGTGAGAGAGTTAAGGCTAGGGAACTTGCTGCTGAAGGTGATGGGCGTTGATCAGTGGCGGATAATGGCATAATTTGAAAAAAAAAGGAAGAAGCGGCCACCATAAACTTCAACGTTGATTTTTCTCTCCTCGACATCAATAGTCTTCAAGATGGATGTGAATATATTCGCAGGACATGGGCTTGAGTTGTATGGTGGTTGCGCCTCTTGGTTCGGCTGAAAATAAACATTGGCAGGGAGATGAGAGAAATTGAAATGACAATTCTTTTTTTTATTAAGTTGGATTTGGTAAAGAAGTCATGGAGTTTTGTTTTTAGGATTTTAATAAGTTAATTTGCAAAAAGCAGATGTATTGTGAAAAACTCACCGTTTAAGCAGAGTCTAGGTAGACATGACGTAGCGCTTCATTTTGACACGTTGTCTAATGCTCAGACATCTCATCTAACACACTAGTATGAAAAATCAAAATACTAGTTGGCAATTCTAATTGCAATTTTTAAAGATTTAATTTGCAATTAAATCTTATCTATAAAACATGTCATTTAGCCCCCCCAAGTTAATCGTATCCTTCAACAACAATTTTTTTATAACAAGCCATCGGCCCCCATTATGAATGTAATTATTTATTTTTTTAGATAAAAAATTATATAGTCTAGACTTGTACATTAATCAATAGTTAATTAATATATATTATTTTTAAATAATTAAATATATATAAAAATTATATACGTACATGTTATTATTTTATTTTTTGTTGTACACACATTTAAAATTAAGTAAAAAATAGCTTATTTTTAATTATGTCATCTTTTCTTCACTAACACTAGTGGAGCCAATAGGAAAGCATAATAAATATATAATACCGACATATATATATCACGAATAAAGAAGTAAAATACATATTAATTTAAAATAAATGGCACATACCTCCATAATAACATATAAAATATTTTTAGCATTTATGGAATGAACAATAATAAAATAAACGAGAGAGAGGAAAAAGGAAAAGTTAATAGGAATCATTCGAGCCTCATATATTCCAATGGAATTAAGCTCTTTATAAGAGTCAACACTTTCTTTATATATATATATATATATATATATATATATATATATATCAAATTATTTAAAAAATTATTCTAAATAAAATTGATTTCTGTTACTTTCAAATAAATAATGTAAAAATTGATTTAGTTACCGCATATGAAGGATAGGATTTTACTATTTATTTTAATTTAATAAATGCATTATTCATTGTTACGTATTTATTAATTGATATTTATAATTATAATTTTTTTATTAGTAAAATTAATAAAGAACAAAACTATAAATATTTATGAAAAATATATAAATAAAGAAAAATATATTTTAAATAATAATTTTTTATATTTAAATTCTTTTAATATATTCTTTATTACATAAATGATGTGTTTTAAAAGAATGGATATGTTTTAATGTTTTAATTATAAGAGAGTCTTTATTCTTTAAATATAAAACTCAAATAGATTTCTTATTCTTTAAATATAAAACTCTTTCATCTTAATATATAAAGTGAAAAATTAGTTTGGCTCTTTATATTTTCCGAGTCCAACTTTGCTCTTTATTTTAATCCTAATAAATGAATTGCAAATCTTCATATATTCTATTAATTAATAATTATAATTATTGGTAAAAATAAAAAATAAAAAAACTAAACCATTAAACTAATAAAAAAAGTATAATATAGAATAAAATATTGGAAGTCTATTGTGTTTAGATAAAATATTTTATCTTTTAAATTTTTAAAATATTTATTATTATATATAAATGATATTCTTTATTTTAAAAAAGCACTATTAAAGATGCTTTATTTTATATATTTCAGAGACAACAGGGTCAGATGTTTAAAAAGGAAAACCATTGAGGTCCAATTTGACTAATCGAAACTTTAAGAGCCCTTTTCCTAAATAAGATATAAAAGTAAATCCTAATTTATAAGCTACTCACTCAGCTTCTACAGTGCCATTCTCCCATACTTTTGCGGGTCTTTATGGGCTATTGGCCCCCCCCTCCTTATTATCCTCTTCTTTTCGGCCTTCAAATCCTGACAACCAAAAGGATTTCGGTCAATTTTGTATTTGTACATACGGTCCATTGCCTACCAAAAAGAGATATCCAAAACAATGACGTGCCAAATTCCCAATGGCCGGTGGTGGTACGCACTAACCAAAGCTTATTGGTGTAAATTGTTTATAAAAATAATGAAAAAAAAAAAAGCATGCGTAAGTGGGGTCCATGTATAAACGCAAGACACACGTGGGATCCACGCATTGCAGGGGTCCCCCAACACAAAACGGCCCTTTAGGAAGTAGGGACCACTTTGGACAAGTGGGTCTGTGACCATAGGGTTTGTGGTGGGACCCTACACCACACCAAAGAGATGAGGCCATGGCCCACGAGGTAATTGGACTTTCCTTCTTTTCTTTTTTTCTTTTTCTCGCTTCATTAGTTAGATAGACCAGTGAAAATGGCAGGGACCCACCACAATTTGCAATTGTGGGTTAGGGTCCACCTTTTGGAAGAATCTAACCCACACACTTAGACACTGTGTGGTGGGATCCACTTGATGGATGGTAATGGCAATGCTATTGTATTGACAGATTGGTATTGGGTCCCTCCTTTTAGATATATCTTTACCGTACGCTACAAGTTGGGGTGTGTATATGCAGCCTCAGAGATGGTTGATGATGAGTCCCCTGTGATGATTAAATAAATAAAAAGTGGGGATTCAAACTTTGGTTTTTGTCATTTTCCATTTAACAAAGACAATTTTCATTTTGCTCTCACGTGATGCTCGTTAGGATCGACCTCATCTGATACTATCCACTACCTTTTTGTCTGCCACAGTTCTTTGGCTATGATCACATACAAATACCTCCATAGTAACACAGTATGCGCCTCCCTTGCGAACCATACCGATTACAATAAAGGTGCGCTCACTTAAATTAGTTATGCATACTAGAGTAATAGCATCTTAAATGCAAAGACCATTATTTTTTTATAATAAATATTACTTCAAAAATATTTTCCTTTCAAAAAAAAAATACTTTTAACAATATTTGAATGTAAAAGATAAATTTAATTATTTTTATTTTATAAAAATTAGTAAGTTCTTTTTTTTTTAATCTTTATCAATAAAAAATAATTAGAAATATCAACTAATAGATATATAAAAATTATATCTTTTATTAAAATCTAAATGAAAAGTACTATTTAACTCTCTTTAAAGAATAAAAAGATTCAATTAAAATTTTATTTCACTGGATTGTTTTATGGAATAAAATATTTTCAAATTTATAAAGCTTGACAACTTAAAATAAGAAATATGAGTAAAAGAATGTTTTTTTTTTTCTTTTTCTCAATTTCTTTATTTATTAATAAGTAAATAATATTCTTAAATAAAGCAAGATAAATAATTTTTTTATTAATAATGATGCTGTACTTTTCTTTTGTTGTAATATCTTAATTGAATTTCCAATTTTATTCACAGATACCAGGAACTTTTAGCAATATCCATTTGAGACTTGTAAAATACTTTTCAACAATTTTGACACATGTGATGTATTTAGTTATTGTCAACACAGAATACTTTCATAATCAAAAGAAAAACTAATTATTTTTATAAATAAATGACATCCGATTTTTAGAAAATAAACAATTATTTATAAACTATAAATTTATAAATATATATTCTTATTAATGTATAATTAATTATAATAACCATTGGTTAGCACCAATCAAGTTTACATGTCCTATAAAAGAAAAGGCGAGTGTCTTCCAAGTGGGAGCACCAAAACTACAAGATTTACTCTTTCTTCATTTCATTATTTACCATCCAACTTGGAAGTGACAAAATTAATCACGTGCCTTTAATCATCAGTCAATATTTTTATAATAATTCTTTAACGAATATAACTTTCAAAATGTTAATAGTAAAGTTTATAAATTATTACAATGTTATAGAATATACATATATTTCTATATGCTGACATGAATTTCGTAAATGTTAATGTTTAGGCTATAAATCAGTAGGACTAAATTGTTAAATTTTAACTTTAAGTGAGGTTATACTGCTATAAGAGCATCATGATGGTGCTTTTTATTTTAAAATGCATAATTTCTATAATAAAATAGTATTTTAAAGAATATTTAGATATAAGGAGTAAAATGTTTTATTAAGTCTAATAAACTCTTTATATTTTTATTATGTATTTTGCTTTTATTTCCATAAGCATTAACAATTTTATTTTTTATTTATGACTTTTACCGATAAAAACTAATAATTACAAATATCAATTAAATTAAATACATAGAGACTTATAGAGCATTATTAAATATAGAGTAAAGAATCGAGTTTGATTCTGTAGAGAGACAAATTGACTATTTATTTTATATTTAAAGAATAAAAAAGTTTATTGAATTGTCATTTTATGAGATAATTCTTTAGAATAACAAAATGGGTTTGGGTAGAACTCATTCCAAAAGTTAGCTCAAAGCAAGAGTGTGCTTAATCCACTTATATACATTATAACAGTTCAGTAACCAAGTAATGTAGCCTCCTTCACGCTTAGCGTGACATACAAATGGGCCGGGATTAAACCCACCATCACAGAAAAAATGCTGGCTGTGATACCATGATAAATGGTATTAGGTAGAATTCATTCCAAAAGCTAGTTATTATGGTATTGGGTAGAATTCATCCCAAAAGCTAGTTTAAAGGAAGAGTGTGTCCAATCCGTTTATATACATTATAACAGCCAAGTAACCAAACAATGTGAGATCAATACAACTTCTAAAAAAAAAATTTATTGAATTGTCATTTTATGAGATAATTCTTTAGAATAATAAATTTAATATGTATAAAGAGTGTATTGAAAATATACTAAAAATATTCCTGAAATATAAGAATTTTAAAATTTCAAAACACATAAATTTGAAGGTAGAAATTTGTAGGATGAAATAGTTAAACTTCAACTTTTAGTGGGATTATACTGCTATAAGAACATCCCTGAAATATAAGCACTATGAATTTCTTATAACATGCTAAAATTTAAGGTATAAATTAGTAGGATCAGTCTATTAAAATTAAACTCTTAATGAAGAAGTCACAATCAAGTTTTTTAGTGGAGGCATTATAAGAATATCCACAACATTTTTTAATTTTTAAGAAAATAAAAATTGTGGGAACCACTTGACCCCACTCGAGTGGAGGCGATTGGTCCGTCATTTGAAATCTTTTTAAACATTTCATGTTCATATAATTATTTATATGTATCGATTAAATATATAAAATCTAGATAATTTAAATATTTTATTAATATTCTTCATTGAAAGATAACTAAATAATGATATAGTATAAATAAAAAGATATTTTCTATATTTATTGGGAATTAATATTATGTTTTTTTTTTTTTAATTTATACAAAAGAGTAGAGTGGGTAGCCTGATTTTAGGCAAGTAATAGCACACAGCTTGATAAATTGTGTATATATGGAAGCATTAGATAGCACGGCTGTGTTGGATGTAAGCATCCTATTCCTATTATTAATTAACTCTGATCCTACTTTTTGCAACGATTACTTTCCTTTTCTGATTGGGGCCACAAGTATGTCTGGTCCCACTACCATGTCATTAATGTGTTATCAATGCCTACTTATTTAATTTTAATTTGATATTATTATTATTATTATTATTATTATTATTATTATTATTATTATTATTATTATTATTATCAAATTCCCACTTTTAATGCTATTTCTTTTCTCAAGTTTGCGGTTATGAATAAGTGGAGGGCTGTGGATGAGCATTAAAAGAGTTGAGTTCCTGTTAAAGAAGCATTACAACTTTCTTAACATGTGCCCATCAACTAAAATTTAGTTGTGCCACGTAATTATTTCTAATAAAAAAATCACCTTAGAAGTTAAGTTTTTCATTATTATTTATACTGAATTAAATAACATATATAAAAATAATAATTATTCGCATTCTTGTTTTATTTATATTTCTGATCTCAAATAAAATAAGTATTTTATAGGTGATAGGGGTAAAATATTTGGAGGGTAATTGTCCAGCTGGTACCAGCTTTAGCACTATATATCAATTTGATATTAAGATTTTAATTTGAATCAAAATTGTATCAAAAGTACATAAAAGTATATCAATTTAGTCTAATTTTTGACAACGGATGGTGATATAGCAAGCTAAAGAGACAAAGTTAATTGACGTGGGACATGCTGAGAGAACGAAACAACCGGAATATACCTCTTCAGCTATAAAATACTTATTTTTACCCCTCTCACCTATAAAATAAGTATATTCTATTTATTTTAAATTTTAACTAATTATAGTTATGTCCTAGAAAAAGAGTTATTGTAGTTATCGCGATACCATTTTAAATTAGAACCGCTTACGAATTGAATTTATATGAAGGTTAATAATCATATATTTTCTATTGAACAAAAAAAATTAAAAAATTATATTTGCTGGTTGGAATGAAAAAATTATGCCAATAAATATATTATGAGTTTATTTTTTAAAATCATTATAAAAAAAGATATAAGTTAATTTAGCCGATTAATTAAATAACCAATAGGAATGATTTAGTTATATTTATAAAAATTATCAAATCATTATAGAATATATTGACTTAGTAATATGAAATTCATTTGAAAATTTTATTTATTTTATTAAAAAATAATTTGATAGCCTAATTACTAATTTGATAGTCTAAAAAGAAATATTTTAATTGATTCATAATTATTATATTTTTAGTAGTACAGTCGATTTCTTATGTTATTTTTTATTATATTTTATAATTTTAAATGTTATCTTTAGAAAGTAATTTTTTTTTTAAATTTAAAATATGAATATTTATTATAAAATTTTAAAATAATATATGATAAAATTATTAAAAATATAAAATTCATAATTTAATTATGCAGAAATTTTAAATTAATTTTTTTTATTCAAAATACATAAATTTTAGATTTTTGAATATATTTTATAAATTCTATAAATTTCACGGTAATGTAAAATACAATTAAATTTTAAATTATAGTGTGGTGATGTTCAGATTTTGAATTAATAGCGATATGAGTTTTTTTTTTAAAATCAAATCAGCAATTTTATTAAAGTAAATCAGTCGTTAAAGGTATCTCCAAAAACTCAGGAGGCACAGTAAAAAAGAAAAAGGGACAAACAAATAAAGAAGCTGTGAATTCCGTTGAAGTTACAATTAAACGTAAATGGGTTAATAGCTGTATTAGATACCATCAAATTAATTAAAAGAATGGAAGAATGCGTTTTTTAAATTTGAAGTTCTTTAGTGAAAGTTGTTTTGTTGAACATGAAACAGTCAAGAAAGTAATGGAGTTTTCGTTGCATCTTTTAATGTTTTACTTAAAGAATAATCCGTATTTGCCATTTATGATTTATCCCTGAGAGGAGAATTTTATTTTCTTTTGCCTGTGAATATTATATGAGTCCAGGTTGCAAAAAGAAATTGGAAAAAGGAAAAAGAAAAAGAATAACTGTAACTAATTTTGGTCAGTGGAGCCATCAGCATTCACCACCACAACATTGACCCCACAGAACAGATAGGCACATAATCCTGCGGATTGGGTCCACCACGTGTCATCATCCCGTCTATCCAACTCCGTTCGTGTGATAGGCAAATAACCGTAGATTTCCCGCATCCAAACTATTACGCCCTTCACTGTTCTCAAATCACAGTATATAAATAAGCAGTTTATCCCCTCCTTTTCACCGTCTTATTACTCACCACTACTTGCATACCTCCTTCCCCTTCCTTCTTCTTTTAAAACACCTTTCTATACATATATATCTATCTATTATTATTTTGTTTTGTTTTGTTTTTGATCATGGCAACCTTCCATAAAAAGGAACTCGATGAAGATGATGACAGAAACAACAACGCCGCTTCACCTACAAAGTCGGTTACTCCAAAGGAAGAGCCTGAATTAGAGGACGCATCACCTGCTCCATTAGGAGTCATGCCGGTCGCCGTCCACGTCCCGGCAGCCATCAGGATGCCGTTAACTACGGTTCCACCGAAAAGAGCGTCCACTAAAGACCGACACACGAAAGTAGAGGGCAGGGGCAGAAGGATCCGAATGCCGGCAACATGTGCTGCTAGGATCTTTCAACTCACAAGAGAACTTGGTCATAAATCAGATGGAGAGACCATTAGGTGGCTACTTGAACACGCAGAGCCAGCGATAATCGCGGCCACCGGTACCGGTACTGTTCCTGCTATTGCCATGTCAGTTAATGGGACCCTTAAAATCCCTACAACCTCCAACACAAGCTCCGAACCAAACGATCCTAATTCAGTTAAAAAGAAGCGTAAACGACCTGCTAATAGCGAGTACATTGACATAACCGACACCGTTTCAGTCTCTGCACCTCTCGCTCCTATAACAACACAGCAACCTCAAGCGGTGGCTGTACCGCAACAAGCAGTAGTTCCTCAGGGTTTAGTTCCTATGTGGGCCATACCATCGAACGCTGTCGTTCCGGGTGCTTTTTTCATGGTGCCACCTATGGCTGCAGCTGGACCTTCAAATCAGCCTCAAATATTCGCGTTTCAAGCTGCAGCTACGCCTCTAGTTAATATTTCAGCGAGGCCAATATCGTCTTTCGTGTCGTCCATGCAACAAGCTGCTAATATAGCAGTTGCTGTGCCTGTTTCGGGCTCAAGTGCTGTTTCAACTTCTAAACCTGCAAAAGCCACGTCAGTTATGGCGCCAACTTCAAGTTCTGCTCCTATTAGTTCTAATACCACCACTAGTACAACAACAACAACAACACAGATGCTTAGAGACTTTTCCTTGGAGATTTACGATAAACAAGAGCTCCAGTTTATGACTCGATCTTCGAAGCATTAACTCGCTCTTGCCTCTTTTTATTCATTGGTGACTTGTTATTAATCCTTTGGTGTATGTATCCGCCATTAACAAGTTCATTTTGAGCTCGAAATTTTGCCTTGGTAAATGTGCGGAAGATAGCAGCACGTGCTCACGTGAGGGCTGGAAATTTGAAGGTGTGCACGTGTGAAGTGGGGACGGATTAGGCGGACGGAGAGCGGGTCCCACCATTTGTGGTGGGTCAAAATTCAGACCATATATTGCAAAGGTAGACTCGGCTCCGTGGACCGTGCAAATGCAAAAAAGAGTAGAAATTTTTCAAAAAAAGGGTGGGGCAGCCACATCGCTCTGTCATGTGATGGGGCGCGGGCCCCAAAGTTAAAGTGGGGACCCAGGGGGACCGTCTTTGGGGGCATTGTTTCCAAGGCAGCCGCGTGGTGGTCCCTATCGGGTTGGTTCGGTGGTCCGATCAAAGAGCAGATCAGTCGGCTGGAGATGGGGACACGTGTACGGTGCTTAATTGTATAAGGTGGGGTCGTCCCTTTCGTGATCTGACACGTGGGGTCCTTGTTCTTTTTGACATTGAGTGGGGCTTAGCTTTACTTGCTTTGTTAAAAGAAAACGTGAGCTTGATGTTGGCATCGGATGCCAAATCTTTACTTGGTTTCTAATACTTGAGTGGGGGGGTTGCAAACGAATGTAAATGCACCCTGGAACATGCTAAAGTTTTCCTCCTCACTTGAGTTTTCATTAGTCAATTAAATCTCAATATCTCCTCTCAATTAACATTATCTTTGCTTAATTTAATTGTTCCTGATGAATTAATTTACAAATCACCGTAAAAACCAAACTGAAATGGTGGCAGCGTGGAGCCCAGCACAGGTCTTTTTTTTGTTAGTTTTATGGGAAAAAAGAACAAATGATTTTTCATAGAAAAAGGGACAGAGAAAAAGAAAGGCAGACAACGCACTCCCCGTCCATAAAATCATTTTATGAAAGCTTAAAACTAAATAAGTTTAAACTTTGTTATTTTAACAACTAATTTTTATTTTTATTTAAAAATTAAATAAAATCTTAAATAAATTAGTAATAACAGCATTAATTATAGTTTAGTAAATTGGCTGATAATAATAATTATTTTTTATTTTAATAAGATATAAAAATTTATTACATAAAATCTAAAAAATCTAAATTTGAATTTTGTTTTAAATATAAAAAATTAGTCTATTTAAACTTTTATTTTATTTAACTAATTTAAACAATGACTGTAATATATATTTATAAATTTTTTAAATTTAAATTTAATTAGTATTTAAACAGATTTATTTATTTATTTGAAATTAAAATTAAATTTTTTTAATTCTAAACTGCATGTTTAGGGATATTTAACCTTTTAAAGGTTCCGGTAACAGTAACCAAAGGTGGGGATTAGTTTTGGGTCCCTACAGTCTTGACTTGAGTTGTAGGGGGGCAAGTCTTTGTGTGTCCATACACTGTATAGTATTGTGGCCCACAGTAAAAGGCCATCAGAAGCTGGATCTATACTACACTTGCCAGCTTTTACATTGTGGATCAAATCAGCATTTGGTGGTCCACGTGTACGGTCTATGTTGAAGTTTAGGCGTGATAATGCAGGCAATTCGCTCGGTGCAGAGAAGAATTCTCTATCAAAATCTTTTGTCTGCATTGTACGATTTATTGATATTTTATAATCAAATTAAAATCTATTATAATTTAATAATATTTTTAATATTCAATATTAATTTATAAAATTTTGAATTGATAATAAATTAATTATTTTAAAATATTTTATAAATTAGAATTATAAAAATTTATTAATTAATTTTAATATTATATAAATTAACATAATAATACAATTATATTATTATTTTCTAAAATAAAAATTATTATTTAAATATAATATTAAAAATATTATTTAAGACGTTAATTTTTAAAATTAAAAAATTATTTAATTATAAATTAGTCTTATTAATTAACATAATATTAAGAAAATATTTTAATATGTTATTTTTAAAATAAAATTTATATTATTATTTAATTAAAAATTATTTATTAGTTAAATATAATATTAAAATATAATTAATATAATTAGAATCAACATTTAACTAGGAGTGTAATTTATGAATTAATAAAATAATAAAAAAATTTATAAAATTACACGTGAATTTAAGTTTTATATGTTAAAATAAAAATTTTATGTATTAAAAATTAAACATTCATATTAATAAAATTTAAATTTTAAAAATTAATATATATATATATATATATATATATATATAAATAAAATAAATAATAAATATATATATATTTTAGAGATATATATTTGTTACTCAATCAAATAGTACAAGGACGAGTTTAAGTAATTTTCATTTTATAGTCTATTCATAACTATATCTAAATTATTTTTTTAATCTGTAAAATTTAAGTAAATTAATTAATTTTTGTAAATATATTAAATTTTATCTAAATGTAAATTTTATTTTGTTAATTATTATTTAATAATAGTAAAATATTTAAAGATATAAATATATAAAATAAATATTGTGAGTATTATTCGAATTCAACTTGATTCTCCAATTGTGATGTTCAATTTTTATATTTTAATATTGAATGATTAATATATATTTTATTATATAAAATTAAAAATATAAAAACCGCCGATTTTTAAGAAAAAAAAATTGGGGCGGGAAATAGTAAATCAAGTTAAAAAAGTAGACGAAGCTGTGGAAGAGTGCCAATTTGGCACATGGCGTGGATATTCCTTCAAATTCAAACGCCCGCGTGTCGGTACGCTTGCCGCATGGCATACAGATAATCTGAACCGTGCATTCTATCCTATGATCTTTTATTGTTTGATGTGGGGCTGACCTTTTCAATTCTACCGCCTCTATTACTGGGGATTGTGGGCCCTTTCCATTCAAAGTTTGGGCCAACTTAGAGGGTGGTTACTGCCTGGGTCCACTTCAAAGGATGGTTTTTCGAAAGAAAAAAATATTAGAAACCTCCATGCTTTTTATTTCTATTCTATTAAAATATTAAAATATCACTTTTTGAATTTTGTTAATTTACGATTGTAATTGATTTTTGGTTATTTTTCAGTAAAATAAATGAAAATCATAAATTAAAAAAATTTAAAAAGAACATATTCTTTACAAAGAAAATACACCATAGAAATGAATTTCTCATTTAAATGTATATGTTAAAATCTATTTATACGGAAGAATAAAATATCTTAATCAATGTTATACGGTGTTAATATTTTTATTTAAATATAAATTTTTTAATAGATTGTGTATCATATATAAAATAAAAACTTAATTAAAAAGTAATGTCATATTATTTGAAATTATACAGATTAAAAGCGTATAATCTTAAAGCACAGATCTAAGTGCTTACAATAGGAGTCCTACCATGCTTGGCCCATAGACAATACTCACAATAAACATTACTGATTGAATAGTTAGGTTTAATATATATGGAAAAAACAGGTCACTTGTAAATCTTAGATTAAGCGAATGTAATTAACAGTTATATTAATTGTTAAAAAAAGTAACTAACAGTTATATTTTTATCCTTAATAACTTTGGCCCGGATCGAAGAAATGGATGATCCATATACAGCGGACTCAGCTATTGGGCCTGAAAGTGAATTCCATTCCACTGCGCGCATATGGCCTTGAAGTGCGAGCGAGGTTCTTGAGCCGTACCCTAGACTATACTGCGCCATCTCCAGCTGTAAAGTTGAAGCGCGGCGTTTTAAGGCTATGATCTATACTGCGTCGTGCTTTGACATCAGTATGGAACGCACGCTTGTTCAAATTTGTTTCCCTTCCCTCTTTCACCGCCTTGCATCATGCTGTTAAGCAATTTTGTCTCCGGGGTCAATTGAAGAAGATATTTTAGGTTAAACGTTACTTTGTGAAACTTAAGTAAGTATCATTACATGATTAACATTAAATTTTATCAATTATCTTGTGAAATTTATACAACAATTTGTGCACATGGATTGATTTTCATTTTTTTCTTAAAGTTCGTTTAAGGCTTAATTTTGTTAAGGGTTTAGATTTTCAGTATTAGGGTTTTTGACGGAAATTCTGATGTGCTATGTGATCGAAATATATTTTTTTAAATGTTTTTCTAAGTTTCAATTTGTTTCTTTTCTATATTACTGTGAAGGATTAATTTTGATAGTAATTTTTGTTTCAGCAATGGAGTTGTCTCTGCCAGAAGATCTCCTCCAACTATTGTTTAGGGCTTCAAAGTCTTATGATCTAAAAGAAGCATTAGAAATTCTTATCGAAACTTCAAGAATTGATGATGGCCGTGCTAACCTTGCAGCTAAGGATGTCCTTCCTTTAGTGCTGAAGCTTTTCAAATCTATTTCTTACCCGTCTGGAGATCAGTTTCTCACGCTCTCTTTAAAACTCCTGAGAAATCTGTGCGCTGGAGAAATCACCAATCAGAACTGTTTTGTAGCGTTAAATGGACCGGAGATGGTTTCTACTCTTTTACGGTCTGCGGGACTTGTTTATGAGCCGGATTATGGGATTATTCGGCTTGGATTGCAGGTTCTGGCTAATGTATCTTTGGCTGGAGAAAAACATCAGCAAGCTATTTGGCATTGGTTTTTCCCTGATGAGTTTGTTGTGCTTGCAAAGAACCGAAGTCAGAGTACTTGTGATCCTCTTTGTATGATAATTTATACTTGTTGTGATGGAAATCCTGGCTTCGTTTTAGAGCTCTGTGGAGATCGAGGGCTGGCTATTGTGGCTGAGATTGTGAGGACTGCCTCTGTAGGTATGGCTGATTTGTTGTAAATCCTATTCAGATCTATTTGCTTTTAATTGCCGTACATATTATGATTGTTTGTGGGATTGCTTTTCTGCCAGTTGGCTATGGAGAAGATTGGTTTAAACTGCTTCTCTCGAGGATCTGTTTGGAAGAAGAATACTTTTATAAACTATTCTCTTGTTTTTATTGTGCTGGTGATTCTGAAAACAGTGAAGGTATAAGTTCAAGTAGTGACCTTTTCTCAACAGAACAAGCTTATCTCTTGAGTACTGTATCAGAGATCTTGAATGAACGACTTGAGGATATAAGTGTTTCAATTGATTTTGCATTGTGTGTATTTGGAATATTTAAGAGATCTGTTGGGGTTGTTGATTTTGTGTCAAGAGGCAATTCTGGTCTTCCAACAGGATCTGCTGCGGTTGATGTTCTTGGATATTCACTGACCATTCTAAGAGACACATGTGCCCTGCATGGTAAGGGTGGCCTGTATCATTCAGTGGATGTCGTTGATACACTTTTGTCTAATGGACTTCTAGAATTACTTCTTTTTGTGCTTCATGACCTTGAGCCTCCGCCAATGATCAAGAAAGCCATGAAACAGAATGAGAACCATGAACCAGCTTCTTCACGCTCCTATAAACCCTGCCCTTACAAAGGATTTCGGAGAGACATTGTTGCAGTCATTGGTAATTGTGCTTTTCAAAGAAACAATGTGCAAGATGAGATTAGGCAGAAGGATATGATTCCTCTGTTGTTACAACAGTGTGTGACAGATGAAGATAATCCATTTTTAAGGGAGTGGGGATTATGGTGTGTGAGGAACTTATTGGAAGGGAATGTAGAAAATCAGAAAGCAGTAGCTGAATTGGAGCTTCAAGGAACTGTTCAGGTGCCTGAGCTTTCTGGGCTTGGTCTCAGAGTAGAGGTGGACTCGAATACTAGACGCGCCAGGCTTGTGAATGTGTCATCAACGGATGATAAAGATGCAAGCTTGGGCAGTTAACCTGTCTATGCTCCCATAAAGTATATTCGTTACCATGACTTGGCATTCATTCTTTGGTCGATATCTAGAGGAATTCCTTAGAATACAGGCTTTTAATCTCATCTGGTTATGGCCGCATTTTTGTCACTTATAGAGCAAGTTAAAACAGGGGAGAAGTTTCTTTTTGTAATTGTAGCAAATAGCGTGTTCACGATGTCCTGGTTGTACTTGTGCAGTGACTAACGAAACGATGGGTGGGCATTTTCTGAAATTGGGGTATTCTGTTTGCTCTTGATGCTCTATTTGTCTTTTCTTGAATTAGGGTGGGAATTCTCTCTTGAATTAGCATAGCTATTTTTCAAGTCCGCGTTTGGGGTAAAATGGGTGAGAAAAATGAAATTTTTTCCCAGATCCATCGTTTTCCTGCACAGCTAATCATTGAGATTGGCGACACCCTTGAGTTAACACATATGGAAAGTTGGGATATTGAGCTCCACAATAAAGAGTGAACGTACCAATAGAATCTGAATCTCAAGGGTTTATGCTTGTTCCAGATAAAATTTGCAAAGTCTCAGACTCTTGTCATCTTTATTACATATATACAAATATACAAGCATCTTCATGGAGTAAGAAGAAGGAACACTTGAGTAAGCAAGGATTAAAGATATACAGACAAAGAATTAACAATTTTTTGAATAATATAATGCTAATCTCCAGACACAGGGGAAGAGCTAGAGATTTTTACAGCACAAATGTATACAAGGAGGTAAATCAAAATTTGTACTTTCAAGATGCTCTATTGCCTGTAAAAATTCTACTTAGATGGTCAGATTCTCCTGAATGGCAAGAAATGAACCTACTATATTTCCACCCACATCAGGGAAAGTTTCACATCCAGGAATTGGCCTCACCTTGCCCTTTCTATCAACTTCAACTGGGTATTTTAGCAGGTGCCCTTTCATCTCTGTAATTTCATCGGCTGCAAACTGTTTCCAGTTCATCTCGCCCAGAGTTCTAATTCTTCTAACACATTCAAGACTCTCCGGTTGTGTGAAACAGCCCTCAATACCTCCAACATGCTCGGCCCACAGTGACATCCTATATCCATGTATCTATAAAGCACAATTTATATACATGACTATTTTTCTTTTCTTATTTCCAAGATGGAATTGCATCTTTGGTTAAATTCTAGGATATGAAATATTTAATTAACTTACCTGTCCATATGGATTAGACTGTTTTCTTGCCCAGGTATGATGAGGCTGATATGCTCCCATTGCGATTTCAGTGTCTCTGGTGCCCTCCATTGACCGCTGGTTTATGTTTGCAGACCCCAATATCACATACTCATCATCGACTATCATACCTTTTGAATGGACATATATCATAAATCGCCGGCTTTTCCGACTGAGAGCCTGCAAATCCAATATTTCACAAGTATTTGGATCAAGAAGAAAATAAGGCAGCAATTGAGAGAATTATTGAAGGCATTGGATTCCTGGAATTGTTTGGATAAGTCACTAGGGAATGTAACATTCCCGGGTTTGGTTTGTCAACAATATTTGGATTCCCAGAAATGTTGAATTCCTGAATCAGTGGGTCTCACTTCTACTCTCCCATCTACAAAGAGAAGTACTTTCCTGTACTTCCTTGTAAAAGGGTGGGGAAGGAAGTTACTTTCTCACGAGAATGTAAGAGTACAAGTTGAATGGATCTGTACAAGCCAAGCCTGGAAAAGAAACTTTAAGCGGGAAATTCAAATTCCGACAACCAAACAGCCAAACGCCCCCATAAAATAGATCATAGTTGACCCCTTGTATTGGGAGGTTACTCCTCTTTGCAGAGAAGCGATCCCAATATCATCGACTGAGACAAACAATTAGTTCCAGGCATAAGCATACCTGAGGATTGTTTGCAGCTGTAGGACTTGACACCACTGAAGTGTCACAAGTGTCTGTGAACTCACGATTACCGAGGCAGAAGAAATTCAAATAATCCTGAGGTGAGAATGCATTCTCAAGTCCAACCTCCACTAAAGCCTTGTAAATTGTTTCATACATCATTTGCATGGTTTTATGCTGCATCAATTCATAAATTTCCAAGATTAAAAATGCAGCAATTCAAGTCACATCCACGAACATTATATTGTCAGTTTATCATCATCTTTCCTCAAAAGAAATGCCCCCATTCTTTAATAATTCAGACAACAAAAGCACTACTATACTACTAATAGTAGATGCCTGCATTTGTAACCAAAATATAGGTCTTAATTGGTGGTACAGCCATTGCCCTCACCTGCCAAAATAGAATCCTTTGTGTAGCAGCACCTGTTGGAACACCCTCTGGCCACATTGGAATAACAATGTAGGCGGCAAATCTCTCATTTGCTCTAATTTTATCAGCAATCTTAAGTGCGATCTCCATTGGAATTAAATTATTAGCGCCTGCAAGAAGATAGCATTGTAATAAAGTGCTGCATCCACTAAATACAACCTTATGATGGCGCAATTGAAAAGAAATGTATCACTTCTATTTTTTAGTGTTAGTGCCTTTAATTTCACAATCCTTCTTAATTGATCCTAAATCCATTCATGTTTTTCCATATTGACCACATAACAAATCTTAAAATGGTTCATAAAAGAAAGAAAAATCTTCTCACCTAAATCTTTATATGAACTCCAGTTGTATGATGATCCAATGAAATATTGGTTCTCTATATAAATAAAGTGCTGGGCAGCACGAATGGCCTTCACATAGGCTGTATGAATGCTCATATCAATGAGGACATTCTTCCCACACACCAGGTTCTGCTACAACAGAATGAGCAATCAATTTCCACAAGCAGTGATCATTACATGCATAATACACACTTGCAAAGGCTACAAAGATATTTGGAAAACCAATTACCATTACCAAATATTCGCTCACCTTGCTTGTGGCTTCTTTTGGATCCTTTGGGAAGCCTTTAACAGAATTTGAATCTATTGAACGAAAAATCTGCATTTTGAAAAGGGAAACAGAAATATATACTACAGCAAACTACATAACCAAATAAGAAAACCAAACTCATCCCACCTCAGTCCTTGATCATTGGACCAAGGTTTGGACAATTTACCTGAACATGCCAACCTTCGGGATCATTTTCACCAACAGAAGGGGCATCAAAAACTCCTAAGATGTCTGGAATTCTTTCAATCCTTAGCAAAGCATCATCATATGACATTTTTAGTTTTTTTATCCCTTGGGGTCTTGCAGCCTTGAACCAACGCTCCTCAAAGTTTGTAAGAACGTCATATGCTGCTGGGCCATCAATTTTGCTGTGCAAATCATGCCATGGTTCTCTTGGACAACCGGTAACATTACCCTGCTTGGGTAACAGAAATTATGTAATTAATAGAGAAAAAAAGAATTGATTTCACCTTTTCAAGATAAAATCTGCAACTACTGTTAAACTCTAGCAATATGATCCCAGAGTTCCAATCAGCTTTTATATGCTGAATGATACTTACTAACGAATAATATACATAATCACAATTGGGAAATTGCTGAGACAGATAAAATTGAAGTCCTTACCGTGAAAGTGGGGTTGTGATAGTCATCCTTATGCACTGTTTGTAGTGTCCTAAATAGAGGATGGTGTGGAGCATCATATCGCCCATCACATAAATCAAGTCCACCAACAAAAGCTACGATTTTTCTTCTATTATTGCCTGCATCAGCATCTACTATTACAGTTTTCTGATGGTGTGTATAAATAGTTCCAACTTCCTGAAAGTTGAAAGAGTAAGAAGAAATATAGTAAAAAATTTCCAGTTTCTGCATCAACTTTTTATGTTAAAGAAAAAGAAAAGGGCAAAGCTTGCTTAAGGAAGATTTCTCAATAATTATCATGATAGAATGCTGTTTCACTTTCCCATACCAAAATGAACTCCATAAGATATGATAAAACAGCTTGCACTAGGTAATAGCTTCACAGGCTGAACATAAGAAGAAGAAGAAGAACGATGTCTGATATACAATGCTGCAAGCATCAATACAGCTCAAATTTTACTTCTGTTAACAAATAACTAACCCTTTGCTTAACCCAGCTATGTCGCTTTCCAGCAATGCGAGGACAAAGAAGCACTTGTACCGATGAGTGTTTGAAAAAACGTCGGGTTTCTTCATCATGCGTTGCCATAATTCCATCCTGCATAATTCATTTCAAAGAATTAAAATGAAAAATGTACTTTCCCTTTAAAGTCAAAATCCCAATACATTATGTAGAATAGCAATGCACATATAATATATTAACAAAAATTACAATATAATAACAGTAACTCTGTACAGGACCGTGTATCTACACAAAAACATAAATTCAAAAAATGCACGGTCATAAAAAGATTTAACAATGAGAATACCACTCAGCAACAACCATCACGCTGTCATCTTGTACTCCAGGAATAAAAATTGCAGTCTCATGTTAATTGTTTTAACCTTAAAACTATCGAGGCTTATATAAAACAGTGATTATAAGAATGACAAACAATAATACTTCCTATAAGACAATGCTGAATACAAATAGCAACGCTGCAGCATTCGACCAAAATTACATGCTCATTTACAGGAAAGTTTCTTACTGTTCTATATCCCAAAATGCTCCTTGAAGTAGGGTCATCCCAGATAAGAAGCAGCACTCTTACTCCTTCCTGGGACTTGGACCTCAGCAGATCCCCCAATGTGACATCTGGATCAGCATCTCGAATCAGCCTAACTTTGTGCCACACTGACCATCCTGTAATGTAAATTAAACGCCTGGCATGCCGTATTGCATCAAAGATGTCATGCCAACACTTCCCATGCACATAGGAAAACCCGTGATCAAGTTTCAAATTTGGAAGACACCCATCTGGGACATGAGCATCTTGATAAAGAGTCACAGTTCCACCTTTCCTAAGAGGAAAATATGTGCCTGGCACTCCATAATAATCAGGACCAGCACCAACACCTTGATGGTATATGCTGAGTTTCTCCATTGGGGTGTACTGAATCGAAATTTTCAATGTAGCTCCAGGTTTACATGGTTTTCCATTACTATTCAAAATTGGGTAAACTCCCTCAACTCTAGCCCCTGAATATATCTGCTCAACTGGTATGGCCACAACTCCTATCAACTGTGAACCAACAACATCACTATCTTTAACCAAAAAGTGCACTTCAGCAGCATTATGTGCTACAGGAACATAAAAATGTTGCATCCAAACAGGATCTTCACTATTACTAATCACAAAAGTTCTCCCAATTACAGCACCGACTACTGATATTGAAACATAGGGATCACTAGTAATCTTCCGGCTCATTTGTCCTTCAATCTTGGAGCCTATATTTCCAGGTAATCTATTAAACATATCACCCAACGTTTTATGAAACATATCCATGTTTGGAAGGTTCTTGGCTTCATAAATATAAATATCCAAATTCCCATGTAAAAGCAAAACCCTCAAAGATCCTTTAGTATTCTGCCAAGGCACAATCTGCGTACTTTGGCTATGCTGTGAATCACTAAAAGAGCCGGAATGGGTATAAAGAGGAGCAGAGTATTGACCAGAAGAATCAACCCTCCCAAAGTAAGCCCCAGATGTATTGGGATAACCATAAAAATCTCTATCATGTCCAAAACTAGAACTCTGATAACTGACAGGAGAATCAGGCGCTGATGTTACTGAGGGTGCAGGTGGGGAAGCAGGAGCAGAAGGGTGATTGTTACTCTCATTCAAACGCATATTACTCATCAGATCATCCAAAGGAGGGTAAGCAGAAGAAGCGTAAGAATTGGCAGTATCATTATGACTATTGTGACTATCATGATTCGATGCAGTTCCCAAAGGAGGGCAACTATCGTGTCTTTGATGAGAAGATAAAGAAGGCCCTCGAAAGGTGCTATCTTGACTTGAATGGTGTTGGTACTGAGAATTACTGTAATTGAAACTACCATGTTGATGAAGGGTAGGTGTAGGTGGAATTGGAGATGGTGCTGGGTATGGATATGGATAGGGGATAGGCCCAGAATGATGGTGGTGATAATAATCTAAAGGGCCTGAATGAGTGGTTGAATGTGGCTGTTGTGGAGGTGGTGGTGATGTGTATGCAGGTGGTGGTGGTGATGCGTATGCAGGTGGCGGTGGTGGATACGTGTAAGGAGTATAAGGGTATGGGTAATTTGGAGAGGGGTGATATGAATCTGAATTAGGAGGAGGTGGATATGCAGGATTTTGAGGAGGAGGAGGAGGAGGAGGAGGAGGATGATGATGATAAGGATATGGGTAGGGATTATTGTATGGGTAAGAAGATGCAGATCCATAATTATTATTATCCATTTCGACAGACAATCAATCAAAAGAAGTAATCTTGATTCATAACCAAAAACTCACCCATGTAAGAAAGATGTCAAAGATTGATTCTTTTTCTAGTAATCAATCAGTTTCAAGAGAGAGTTTCTAACTTTTTTAAAAGAACAGAAATTTACCTTGTACAAATGAATTTGGGTTTGATAAAGAAAAAAGGTAGAATGGCAGTTCTTGGAATCTTCAAAGAAGAAAAAGAAAACACGAAGAAAGTGCTTTTTCCCTGTCCTTGGTCAGGTTTCATAAATCTTGAATCTTGTTCGTGTTGACAACGTGTACAAAAAACCATTTAAGACTTACTCGCTCTTGCCGGATATCGGTATATACAATAAAAATATAAATGAGTGACCATTTTATAAATATTTTATTTTAAATAATAATAATAAATAATATCTATTTTAGTTATTTAATACTATTAATATATTTTATTATTTATAGATTTATTGTATAAATAAAAGGATGTATATAACTTTTCTTAGTTAAAGATTGTTTTTCAACTTTTGCTAGAACACGTAAGTTTAATTAAGTCAATTACTTTATGGGAGATAATTTAATACTTTACTTTAGAGGAGATCAAATTATTAAGATCCATTATTTTGGGTAAATGCTCACTTTAGTCTTAGTTCTCATATGCCTACCCACTTAATAAAATCTTAATTAGAGAATTAACAGTTAAGTGCTTAAAGTAATAAAAAAAAAAAAAAAATCTTTCCAACTCAAAGTTGAGATATTGTTTTTGACCAATTTCCTGTAAAATGTTAGTCAGTGGAAGCTATTCAAGAATTAGAAGAGGAGGGAGGTTTTAACCTGGGTATTGGGTATGCTATTCAGGAATTCTTCTTCTTCATGGCGCGAGGCAAAACCAAATAAAAGCAATGTATTTTGTGTGTCTGTATCAGTGTATATAATCAATTTTCGTGAAGTTTCAAGGTACTTTCCCTTGACCTTGTTGATGACTGACTATGTCTTCTATCCCGTTAAAGGAACCCTTTTTCTGCTTCAGTACATCATCATATTAGAGAAACCTAAACAAGTTTGCAATTCTCATTCTTTTTAAGCAATTTTTTGGTCAAAGGAAGCATATATATAAATAAGGAGAAAGAATTTAAAAAGATTATACATTGTTGGCCTGTTAAAACTTTATCAGAGATAAGAAAATTGAAAAGATACAACTGACGTTGGCCAATTTTTAAAATATTAAAAACCTCAGGTTCAGAAAAAGTATCTTTCTTTTATTTTTTAGCACATAAAAAAGAAGCTGCAAGCAATTTTTGCAGTCTTACGAAGGATTTTGAATTGTGAATCTAGAGGGTTCCTGATTAGTCTGCCCTACATGCCAAAAACTATCGCCAAGTTACAGCAATAGGACTTTTGACCTTATATTTTCCTGACACCCAAACTAATGACCCAAAAGAATGACTTTCTCTGCTATCTCTTTCTTTCAACCCAATAAATGTTACCTTGTAACTCAGTTTCTCTCCCAAGTTTCGAAACCTCAAAATCTTCGGCTTGACCACCGTTGATACTCCATTGGGTTCCTGTACTTGTACTGCATAAGTACATGAAGGGGTGCCTACATTTGTTACTGTTCTCTTGAACGTTTTGCTGATATTTTGAGCATTGCCTGCGAAATTTACAGCAAAAGACGGGTAATTCAAGTCACCCGGCTGGATAATTGTATTGTTCGGACAGCTGAATCTTCTCCTTGACACTTGAAATACTTGAGCGGATGTATAATTCAGGCTGCACAAATAGTTTAAATAATCTTCTGTTGTAATATCATATATTAGGCCTGGATCAGAAGCACTTTCAGGGTCAACATGACCTGATCCGAAGGCGAAAGGCGTAGCTGATGCAGAGTTATTGGCGCCCAGATCAGCAATTGGAAGATTTTTGTTGTCAAGAACATAAGCTGTGGTCATTAGTGCTGATTTGATTGCTGCTGGTGACCAATCTCTGTGGACAGACTTTAGTAGTGCAGCTAGGCCGCTAACATGAGGGCATGACATCGATGTTCCTGAAAGTACATTGAACAATACACTTCTTTTGTCCCTCTTGAGCATAGATGGGCTAGTCATTGGTGGCCAAGCTGCTAAAATGTTCACTCCTGGTGCAGTCACATCTGGCTTAATCACTTCTGGTCCAACCGCACTTGGTCCTCTGGATGAGAACGCAGCCACTGCCGGTGCAGGATTGCCATATGTTGTTCCTTTGAAAGAAATTGAAGCAGTAGGCCTTTTAGTCGAGTTAATATACATTTTGATTGCTTTACCTGCAGAAGCTCCTAAAGTACATGCTGGCAGAATATGGGGGTCTGCGAAAAGCTCTTCGCCTTGACCTTCAGAGTTAATTAGTAGCATTCCTGCTCCTCCTGCCAATTTCACTTGCTCCCCTTTCGCGGTTCGGCCAGTAATTCCTCTCTCGCAAACAACAATTTTGCCTTTGACTAGTTGCTTTTTGAGTGAGCCACTCGTGCAATACTTAGCTGTTATGTGACCTGCAGTTGTCCCATAGACAATTTGCAATTGCTTGGTTGCTCTGCCAGAAAATAGAGAAACCCCAGTGAAAATTTGTCCGTTCCCAAGTTTGACTGTTGTTGGAAAACTTCGATCGGTGTAGCTAGCAGCAACTGTCATGATCCATGGTGCGGTATTGTCTACAGTCGAGGTAGATGGACCAGAATTTCCTGCAGAGCAAGAAACAAAAACCCCATTTTGGGTTGCCCCAAATGAGGCTATGGCAACATTGTCACTATAAAAAGATTTGGCAGTACCTCCCAAAGAGAGGGATAGGACATCAACACCATCTGCTACAGCTTGGTCTAGAGCTGCCAATAGATCAGTATTGGTGCAGCCTAATGACCAACAGACTTTATAAACTGCAATTCTTGCTGTATACTTCATTCCAGCTGCTGAGCCATTCGCTAAACCGAAGAAACTTGCCTTGTCTACAAGGTTACCAGCAGCAGTTGATGCAGTGTGTGTTCCATGGCCTTGCGCGTCGCGAGGGGATCGGTAATCAACTGTTTCGTTGATTCTTCCTACAAGGGATTCATAGCCTTTGAAGAAAGCTTTTGCACCAATGATCTTCTTGTTGCAATTTGATGGTGAAAATTTTGTGCCATTTTGGCATGCGCCTTTCCATCTAGAGGGCACTGCAGATAAGCCTGCATCCTGGAAACTAACATGTTCTGGCCAGATTCCAGTATCAAAAATTCCAATTATAACATCTGTAGCTAAGCTTGGAAGGCTCCAAAGCCCTTCACCACTTTGCAGTCCAAGAAAGTGAGGGGAGTGTGTAGTGTGGAGGGTTAGCATTTCGTCAGGAATGGCGGAAAGAAAACCATTAATTTTGCTAAGTCGTTGAACTTGCTTTGTAGAGAGCCTCGCAGCAAACCCAAAAATTGCAGTTTCATAGACATAAAGAATCTGAGGAGATCCCGTTTCATCATCCTCTTCTTCATCTTCTTTGTGTTCGCGTTGAGATGGGAAATCAGCAATGGAATTAATCATTGATTCATACCATTGTTTTGAATTTCCCGAAGAGTGATATGGAGCTGGAATCTTGGATTTGTCCATATGAATTACATATGTCTGTTTGTTAATTGAAGCAGTTGAGAATGTAGCCACTAAGGCTAGCAACAGCAAGGATATCCTCAAGATCATGCTACCTGCTGTAAAAATAAAAATAAAATAAGGCAGTCGTATATAAGAAAGATAAGGGTAATGATTTGAATAGAGTGGAGAGACAGAGAGTATATAATTCAGCTTTGTCTGTGCTTAAACAAAAGAGAAGAATGTATGAGGAATCCGAGAACGCGTAGTTTCTTATATAGGAAACTGAAGCAAGAGAGTAGGTGACTTCAAAAACAAGAAAAAAGAGTGGATGACTTTGAGTATCTTGTTCATGATTGTGGTCATTATATCATTCAACAAAAATGGCATCTCTTTTTGTGTATGAAAGTGCACGCCTTGCAATGGATTCAAGTGCGCGCGCAGAAAAGCCATATAGATGATCAATCCTCCACGAGCTACAGAATGATGGGGGCTTGTGGTTGTGGGACACCCCAGCACAGAGCTTGAAGAACTTTGACATACTGTAGTCACAATTTTGCACCAACAAGTTTTGCTTTTACTGTTGTATCATAAGAAATGGAAAATATTCAGACATTGTTTTGTGTTTTGTGTTTTGTGATTTGTGATGCAGCAGATAGATAGTTGATTTATTATCTTTTTCAAACTACACCTGTGGTTGGCACTTTCAATGGTGCGCTAAAGGCTGCATTAAGAAGCTTCTACATGTTCCATATATAACTGGGCATGTCGATTTTTTCCGAAAAAGAACACCAATAATAAAGAATCAGAATAAGATTTTCAAAGGTTTACTTATTTAAAATCCAATTATAGCATAAATATGTCCTGACGCATCAACTTCTCAAACGGTAACTCTACTGTAAATGGCATAAATTATGAGTTCAAAGAAAAAACATTAAACCACATATATAAATGCTTAAGGCCACATCTATTTTTATTAAAATCAAATTATAAAATAAAAAATTAGACAAATATGTTTATCAATAGAAAAATACTATGTTGAATATAAAAAGAATATACAGTGATTTGAGTTTGAACTGAAAAAACAAATAAAAAAAGGAAGACAGTATAAGATTCTGTATAAAGAACTGTAACTCTTGTTATTAAATTATGAAATAGGTTAAAGTGGATACTGTCAAGGGTTTTCTTCTCCATGTCATAGAAAAAGTTTCCTAGTTTCATAACATTACTTTATTCTATTGTGACCAGAAATCCATTGTATTACGAGTGAATTTAATAACTCATTTCAAAGAATTCAGGAGCCATATTAATTAAGCCACGCAGAAGATACATATTAAGCAATGCCTTTTGAACAAAACACCACATGACAATGCAGTTCCTTCCCCTCCTTAAATGCAACAATTAGCCAAAACATCATTTAGGAGAACGAATCCTATAATACCCTTTCAATTATATTGTACTCCAATGCAATACTATTAGTTCAAAAATTGTATCATGCAAAATCTATATTTAATCCGAATAAAGGATTAACAAATGGTGTCATTTCTCGATGTCTTATATTATGTTTGGTTGAAATCCATAAAATTTATATAATTTTTTTATAAATATAAAATTTATATACTTTAAGTGGAGTGAAAGCTAATCTAAAATTCTACATATTCAATTTGTATACTAAATTTTAATAAATACAAAATTTCTAAATGAATTCTATATTAGTTTGTCATTGTATTCTATATCACCAAAAAACCTTTTTTAACTTTATCATAATTTTATTATTTCTATTTTATTTTATTTTTTCATATATTTTCTTTCAAACAAAATGCATTTATTAATAAATTTCAATCAAACACACACCATTAGAATCAACTTACTTGAATTGGTCCATGGATTTACAATTCTTGAAAGAGGGAAGAAAGTAAGTTTTATGTGGAGGGAATATGAGTAGGGGTAGAGAATTGATGATTAAAGATTGCTATTTTATGGATAAAAAATGGAATAATAATCATGAAAAAGCAAATGCATACCTATTGTAAATACTTTGGTGGAAGAATTCAGAATGAATAAATTTTTTACAATCAAACGGTTCAGGTAGACTTTTTTTACTAATTAAAAATGATTTAAGGAAACAAAATAATAAACGGTAAATTATTTTATTTTTATATAAAAATAAATAAAATTTCTACTATCAAACGGTTCATCAAAAGGTAGAATTAATTTATTTTTTTTCAAATTTGTATGATCAGTGACTTATTAAATTTTTTATATGTATTACCTGTAAAAAAAGCACCTTATTATCTTATTAATAAATTTTTATTTAATGATTATAACTAAATTTAATAAATTAATGATTTATAATATCGATGAGATTGCTATCGAAGGTAATTGTATTTTTCTTTTTCTAATTGTACAATTTTTTCATATAAATTGTAATTATAATTTTAATTTTTTATTAAAATTATCTTTGATTGTTAGCCTTCCTTTTAGAATTTTTTTTAAAGAATAAGTGGAAAGAGCTTTATTCTTTCCAATTTTAATATTGTTTTCTTAAATAAAATATAATTTATTGAACACTTAACTTTCTTTTTAAATACTTAATACCATATTATTTATAAATAAAAACACTAGTTAGCCAGATAAATATTTTACTTTTTACTTTAATTATCAAGAAAATAGATGATGAGACTCAATTGGTTAATTTCATTTGCGTATTGCCTCCTTTATCATTATAGAAATAAGGATTTTTTTGAATATTAAAATCTTATTCAAATTAAGATTTACATCTCGAAATGAAAAATGGCACCCGTGGGTATGGGCGTGATAGTGGGTTTGACGGACAGAATTAAAAGGTCTTTTTGGGCATTGAGTCTTGGTGACCCATATGGCAGATAGCTAATGGTCCACCTAATTTTGCCTCAGAGTCAGTGGTAAGTGGTAACGGTTACAAACGTGTCCACTCGATACTGAAATTGAGGTAGTTGGAGACTTGAGACCACACGTGCCAACCCAAGAAATCAGTTAATTCTTTTTTCTTTTTTCTTATTAGTTCCTTTTAGTGAATGGTGCCTCGTTTCTACTGTGAGCTCTATAATTTCATTAATTCCATTTTGTAATATATGCTTTTCTATTTCATTAATTAAGCTCAAATACTGGTTCATAAAATGGAAATAAATTAGAAATCTCTGCCTTCAAAACAACAGCTTTTATGGACCCAACTAAGGTGAAACAGCAATAATTTTAGGAATAAATATTATATTTAAAAAAAAAAAAAAATAACGTTTTACTTGTATTACATTATTCTTTATATTGAAGCCTGTTGAATTCTTTCCTTGGAAGCTTTCTCTATCCGAATAGCAACATCATTTTTCTTTATGATCAAGCATGTTGGTCTGCTTTCCTCCAGAAAGCAAAAGCATGTTGGCCTAGGCCAGAATAGAGAAGTAGACCCTGATTCTAACATAAATACCAACTCCAGTTCCAAATTCTACTCATAAACTTAGGACCCTCTAATTGTATAATTCATGGCCTAAAGGTTAGAAAAGAGGAAAATGTAAATGAGAAGTCATATTATAGTGAATTTTTAACTTTTATTTTTTACAGACAAATTTAATATTTCTATTATATCTAACTAACCTGGTCTAACCACATTCATCAACAGAAAACTTATAATCATCCGGTATTTGCTTGGTCCAAGAATGAAATACAAACATCTGTAAATATATCTAACTGATTTCATTCACTGCATGTGTTATTGATGAAAAGCTAACTATTCCTTACAATGTGTTGGATTCGATTATCTTGTTGGAATCATTGTTAAAGAAAAGGAAAAAGAAAAAACCCTGATAATCATGGTTGGGCGAGGGGCGGAGGTTGAGCCACCAATGCTGGTGGCTCCGCCGGGTCCGTTGGAGCAATCTTGTGAGAACTAAACATTAATTTGAAGCCATCTACGCATTGAATTATTGCGAAAACAACAAAAGTGCAAAAATAAATCACCAGAATTACAAAAAAGAATGTAGCCGCTGCATGGCGTTGTGGAGTTTTAGAGTCTTCCAATTCCTTCCTATGGTCTACTATTCCAAGAATTATCAGAAGGGCTGCCATCAAAAGCCCACATAAAATGGCAACGTTCTTTATGATTGCATCTAAAAGACTGTCCCTTTCGATCATCCTCCTACTTCTGTAATTCGATTGAAAATGGAAAAAAAAAATAAAAAATTCTAACACTCTCTAGTCCTCCATACGACAACTTGGAATACCATCGAGATTCAGGAAACAATCCTGATTTTTTCTCTCTTTTTCAAGATGAAATTACAAATGTGAACAGGTAAAAATTCTGCATGGAAGGGCCAGCCTGGAATGTAACGGGGTCTTCCCCAGTGTATATGGAAATGGAACTTCTTATTTTAGTAAAAGTTTTTCAACTGCTTCTTTTTACTAATATAGAATTTTTCTCCTGTAGGAGATTTTGGCACGTTACCTAAAACAAGGGTTTTGAAAAGAAACCATTGAAATTTATTCGCAAATTACCTTTGTGTTAAGCTAAATGCGAAGATACATATATCTTGCATATTTAACTAAACTGATAACCTCAAGCAAGCCATGAGTTTGCCAAAATATAGATCACTCTACACGTTGATTACGACTGCCAGAGTTACACGTCACGTTCTCTTCTTCTTAAAAAATTGGAAGCCCTTATCCCACTGCAACTTCAGTAATACGATTTTGAAGAAATTGAATTCTGAGACAACCATTATAAATACCCCCAAGACACCTTATGGATAAAGGTCATATCATTATAAACTTTTAAATATTTAAATCTTTTTTTTTTTTTACTTACTTATGGCATAGGAATTGTTCTTTAGACACATTGTTTGGGCCTTCTATTTTATTGTTTTGTGCATGAGATGAGATTTTGGCTCACTGACGTCAGATAGCATCAGGCCATTTTGCATTTTTGTACTTTGGAAACAGAGAAAAAAATCTACCAATTCCTTGGCATGATAACATTAAGAAGGAGAGAAAGGGTTGTCAGGATTTGTTGTGGCATACTTATTCTTTGCGTTTGTTGTCTTCTGGATTTGCAATAGATCAACGCAAGGACAAAGTAAGGGTTAAACATTAATCAGATCTGATCATATTTGGGGGGAATCAAAGTAGTGAATCTATAATTTAGCAAGAAATATCAATTTCCCGTATTATATGAGCATATAAGATCACAAACATACACCAATGCACTATACATTAAGTTTTTTTTCTTCTCTTTTGTTCAATCCTTAATGTTCTTGCTACGTACAATTTTGCGTATGTTTGATAGTCTAATTTCGATTATTAGTCCAGTGGCTTGTAAACGACAATTGGGCTCCTTACTACATGACGAGAACTTTTCCAAGCAACTGAACCTGACAAGATTTGTCCACTTGACATAGGCTTTGCCTTAACCACAACCTTAAAACTCCTCTTTTGCAAGGTACGAGAGAAAGAAAGACTCGCAGGAACTACTGTAATTTCCACTCCTTTAGGAGCCTTAATGGTGGCATTGTAAAAGGAAGTAGAAGGACCTACGTTGGTTACTGTCCTTCGAAAGACTCCAATTGTTGGCTGCTTGTCGTTTCTTGCACTCAGATGCATAGTCGGATAGTTAATAGCATCATAGCCAAGTCCAGGTAGCAACGAGGAACAATTTATGGATTTCGAGCCAATTAAAACAGCTAGAGAGGATCCAGTGTAGCCTTCATGACATAAAAATTGAATGTAAGACATTTCATCCATGTCATACACTAATCCAGGGCTTCTAGCTCTACTCGGATTCAATTGGCCAGCACCGTAGGCAAATTCCGCCTCGCTGTTTACTCTTGCACTCATAGGTTTAGCTTGATAAAAGAATTCATAGAAAATGTAAGTCATTGTGGGAATGAACGTTGAGATATCTGTTAGAGAACAGAAGCTATCTGGGGATTTGTGCAAATACCTGTGGTCAGAATGGCAGATTTTATAGCAGCTGCACTCCAGTTTGGATGGAATGACTTTATATAGGCGGCTACACCAGCAACATGCGGACAGGCCATGGAAGTACCAGACATGAGTGTGAATTTTGAATACTGCGTATCGCCTTTCAGGCCAGTTAGTGAATGCAAGGGAGTGTAAGATGCCAGAATATCAATTCCTGGTGCTGCTATATCAGGCTGCAGCGTTACAAAATGATCAGCAGATGGTTTTAGTTTTGAAACAGTAAATTACTTCATTGTTAGTACCTTGAGGAGAAGTTTCGATCCTGGATTTGGTCCACGAGATGAAAATGAAGCAATAAATGGAGCTGGGATTTTTACTTCGTGGGATCTGTATATCACAGCTGACGGTGATCTGCATTAAACTAAGATAATTTATTCATATATATTTCAGACATTTCAAAATTGATATGACAGAAGTAAGCATGTATTTCTACTTTGTGGAATGTATATAATCATTAATGGTATCACCAACAGTGACATTAACCATCGTCCCTGGCGTCATGAAAATTTGGGCAGCATCCAGATATTGCGCACTTTCAATAATAGCTCCTACCCCTCCAATTCCTTTTACGACAGAATCAGAACCCCACATTTGTAGTTCGCAGTAAACGAGCTTGCCCTTCACCTTGTTAGAGTCCATCGATTCATCCAGACAAAACCTGCAGTTTTTTTTTTTGGTTTTATATCATTATACATAACTGATTTTTATCAATTTCCATTTCCATTTTAATTGCCTGACGAATAATTGATTACCTTGCCCTGCTCTTGCTGGCTGAGTTAGTCGCTGCATCAGCTCCACTAACAAGTGGATATAATTTTTGATTTGGCTCAAAAGCGTTCACCCCAACTCCCTGCACAAAAGGTTCAGGATTGATGCTTATGTGCTTAAACTGGAGAAAAGGTCAAGTTCTAATCTGGATCATGCTACTACTTCAAATGCTATACCCGAAAATGAATTTGTAGAACTTACTGAGATAGTCTTCCCATTACCCAACACAACTTTGTTCCTAAACTGCCTATCAATCCCACTAGCAGCCACGGTTAAGAGCCATGGGGCATGGTTTGCCACAGTGCCGGACATTGGTCCATCATTCCCAGCAGAGGCCACTGTAATAATACCCTTCCTCATGGCATGGAATGCACCTATTGCAAATGTATCCGTTGCATAATCAGCAGTTGCTCCGCCTATAGAAACTGAGATAACATCAACACCATCGTTTATGGCAGCTTCAAATGCTGCAAGTATGTCCATATCCGAGCAGCCTGAGCTTGCCCAGCATACTTTGTACATTGCTACCCTGGAGGCTGGCACTGCACCACGAGCTGCACCTTTTGCTAGCCCAAATAAGCTTGCATCGGGAATTTCATTGCCTGCTAAGGTTGAAGAGGTGTGAGTCCCATGGCCATCCACATCGACTGGAGATAATATGTCGTTGGGGTCTGGATTGCCGTCCAGCTTGAAGTATCTAGCTCCTATAAGTTTGCTTTAAGTACCCAAATAAGGTGGACAGAAAGAAATCATCCAGAAGTTAAAATATGCAGAATTTCTTGATTTCAGTGACTATAAACAATTGAAGTAAGGAAAAACAATGTTAAACTCATATTGTATATCAGGTTCTAAGAAATTAAAGAAGAAATGATCAAAAGTGCCTTCTGCTAAATCCTGAGGAATTTAGGAAAGAGCCGGGAAGGAGAGGAAGTTACTTGTTGCATCCTGAGAAATTAGCAAAGCGACCACAAGTGCCTTTCCATTTCTTTGGTGGAGGACCAAAGCCATCGCCCTTGAAACTCTCAGATTGTGGGGTAATCCCTGTCACACCAACAAAGTCAATAATTAGTTGAATAATCGAACAGAACAGAGGGAGATTCGAATAATACCTGTATCAAGTAGACCAACAATTATGTCTCTCTCCATTTTCAACTTTCTTCTTGCTGTGTTAGGAAGTCCAATAAAATCCCATGATTTGGTAGTGTGGAGCTTGTGGTACCTATTTGGGAACACAGAAAGAACTTGGTCCAGGCCTGCAAGAAAACATCAACAACAACCTCATGAACTTTAATCCAAGAACGTGAATCCATCACTGTATAGAAGAAGGATAATAAGAAGGAGACTACACGATTGATTACTTTACATACTTGATAACTTGGTGGCTTCAGCTTTAGATAACTTTGCTGCAAACGCATTAAAGCTCTTTGTGTAGCTGTAGACGATTGAGTCCACAGCATCATCATCGCTGTTTGAAACAGGTGAGTCAAAAACAGCATATATCTAGATATTGCCCGAGAAAAGAAGGGACTGAAGATGGCGCAGAGAAGTGAACTTACCTTCTCTTGACAGATGAGAGAATATCTATATGTTTTTGTACTGTAGAGATATGGTTTACTGGCTGATCTCCAAGAAAAACAATGTAGATTTCCTGTTCATTTAACATCAATACTACTATTATTACCATGAAAATTGACGAGTCGCATGCTAATTAAGAAAAGCAACAAATTTTGGACCTTATCATCTCCATCTCCGGCTTCTGCAGCAAGAAGCCCTGTCAAGGTCAAGATCAAGATAAGAGGGAGAGAGGGGAAAATTTTCTCTTTCGACATACTAGCTATCAGGATTAGTGGCTTTGTCTATGGCTTCTTGTGTATTAATAGCAGCAGCTTAAGAAACCTTGGAAAGGGATAAGAATAGGAAACGTAAACTTAACATCTTGGGGTATTTTTGATGTTGAGGTATTAGGGGTTTAGAAACCTTAAAAGATAACAAAAATGCTCTAGTCGATGTCAAGGATTGCTTCATCTTGTATAACTATATATGTTTAGCCATTTTTCTTTTCCTGTAAACACTTCTATTTTTCTTTCATGTCTGTAATACCTTTTTACAAGAATTCATATCTGTGTGCATTGTTGACAAGAGTTATTGTTTGTGATTTTTTTGACAATAGGTCAATCCATGTGAAATATGAGGTACGTGTTGGCAACCCCTCATTAGCGGGCAGGTTTTTTCTAAGACAATTCTTATTATCATGAACGTTCTAATCTTCTAGTGACTAACATTTGTGGAGGAGACTATATTCAAGCTGTAATCAAACAAACAAGTAGTGGAGAAGGCTATGCCCTTTACAATATATGAAGAGCCTTAGGACTTTGCTTTCTTAATTTCCAAGTGCCATGATTTTACTCGGATGTAATGGGAGCAATGCAACTGACAAAGTTTTACAATGACTACAATTTTTTAAATTTATATATACATAACATTGATTTACTATAAATGTCAAATTTGAAGGAGAAGTTGCTTGGAAATAAAGAGCCAATAACATCACAACCCCCTTTCCTTCAATTCTAATTCAAGCAAGTGAATACCTAAGAACAAGAAATGAGGATAGCTTTAAGTTCCCCAAATAGGCAATTTAGACAAATGGATTTACTTATCTTAGAGAGATTTTCATCTCAATCTCTAGCCAAGAGCTAATGCAGTTAATTAAAACTTGTCCACTCATCAAGATTTGGTCTATTTAATTAATCTCTAATAAAATATATGATGCTTTACCCACTGAAAATGAATAAATAAACAAAAAAATCAATTCAATTAATTAATCTAGAGCTTAACAATTTTTTCTTAAGCTAGTTCTCGTACATTACAATACAATTCTTGGATAAATAATAATTACATTTTATTATATTATTGTTTATCACTTATAAAGGTTATATTAGTCATAATCTAACTTAGTTAAAGTGACTGTGAATGCTAAATTAAAGAAATTATTATTACTCCCAACATGTCAATTACTTTATGTACAATAGGATATAATACAGCCGGGGCAATATGAAAATAATATTTTAAATTAATTACCACCCAAGTGATTTAGTTGTAAGCAAAGTATTACAATTTAGTGGTGATTCAACTTCTTAATCTTGGCATTGTCTATCTTGTCATCACGCGTATGTTATTTATTAGTGGTTAAAATCTGGCAAAATCCAAAATTTTTTATATTTTAATTTATTTTATTAAATTTTTATTTATTAAAAATTATATATATATATATATAATGACACTTTTATTTGTTTTACTAAATTTTTATATTTTTAATTTTATTTTAATTAAAAATTATTAAATTTTTAATATGGGTAAAAATAAAAATATAACAACTCAATAAAATAAAATAAAAATTAAAAATTCAAGAAATTAAAAAAATACTTTTTACCTTAAAATATCTTAAACGATCAAAAAGGGCAAATTGGGTATTTAGCCTGCATTCTGTTACAAAATCCCCGCCATTTTCCTCTGTTACTAAATACTAGCCCGACAAGACAACAATAATCCTTAAACCCTAATTTCTACGGAATAGAGGGAAAACCTTAATGTTACTTCTCAACCGCCTCTCCCGCGAGAAACCACCGTATCCAACGCTGCTCTCACGCTATCTTTCGTCGGCCTCCGCCTCGTCAAAGCTCCATGACCAGTACTCCTTTATGCCCCCACCTTCTCTCTCTCCTCAAAACCATCAAAACCCTAATTCAACTCCTAAGAAAAAGCAAAAGCCTCTATATCGTCCACCTTCTTCACTCGACCGAAACGGGAAAAAACCCACTCATTCAGATCTTCCGTTTGATTTCCGATATAGTTACACGGAGAGCTCTCAGTCGGTAAGGCCCATTGGACTTAGAGAGCCTAAGTACTCTCCATTTGGTCCAGACCGTCTTGACCGAGCATGGACTGGAGTTTGTGCTCCGGTTGTTGAACCGAAGTTAAAGTTTGTGGATGGGTCAGAGAATCCGAATTTGGAGGAGAAGAGACGGTGGTGGAGAGAGCAAATTCAAGGTCAGCCACTTACTAATGCTGAGAGAAAAATTTTGGTCGAGAGTTGTCAAAGGCATAAAACTAAGAAGCAAATTAACCTTGGTATGCGATTTACTTCCTTTCTTTTTCTTTTTGGGATTATTTATAACAGTGTTAGGGTTTAAAGGTTTGCAATTGGTAATTGTGCAAATTTTTTTATACTTAGCTGTATGAAATTGTTTGTTTTATTAATTGATGAAATTTTTGAATGTATGAAATTTGGGTTTAGATATTAATTGGATAAAGTTAAGATATGTTAGTTAGGGAAAAATAAATTCTAACTGTATCAGATTTATTATTGGGCTATTAATGAATGAGAAATGGTTTTAATATCTAAAATTTTTATGAAAGACAATTTCTTTTTCTCTTTGTTTACATGTCAAAGTCACTTTTTATACAACTCATTAAAATTCTTGATTTTAATTACTCTGTTCAGACATTATGTAGTATTCTGAGAAAGAAGAGTTTTTAAACAGGTAAAACTTCTCTCAAGTGAATTGGTATGAAAAGTTCTCTACGAGCTTGTTATTTGCTGAGAGCTGGAAATTTCTTGAAATTTATCTTCTTTGGTTAGAGCAGAATGTGCTATTCCCAGTTTCCTGCATATAGAAACTAGCAACTGAGCGAGGAGCAATGAAGAATCCGTTCTTCAAGGGTTAAATGTTGTCAAACTTGTTCATCGACCTTATTTAAGAACTTTGTCTCACCTAGGTACCTCAAAAGTCTCTCCCCAAAACACAATACTATAAGAGCTTAATGGTTCTTGAATGAGTGTCATTCCAATGATGTTGACTACTGGCAACTTCCCAAGTACAATATCTGTTATGTTGTCTGCTTGCACTAAACTCCTACAAAATTTAAAATAAATTTGCTGAAAATTTTCTCTTATTTTAATTGCTTTCCATTTATTATAAATCCCTGTCATGTTCACTTGTAGGGAGAGATGGTTTAACCCACAACATGCTGAATGACATTCATAACCATTGGAAACATGCTGAAGCAGTCAGGATTAAGTGTCTAGGTGTTCCCACTGTTGACATGAAAAATGTGTGCACCCAGCTCGAGGTAGCTTCTTTCTTTCCAATCTGGCAAAACCATTCTTTTTTCATTTTCCTGGTTTATCTGTTCTTTTGCCTCCTGTCCTGCTATTTCTCATGAGTTTATGCACCATGGGTTGCTATAACCGTGACGTTAAGTATTACTCTTTGAATGTCTACAACCACATTTTTCCTTGTAAGAGAGTTTCCATTCTAATTTAACCTGTGTATCACAGGATAAAACCTTTGGGAAAATCATTCACAGACATTGTGGTTTACTTGTATTATATAGAGGCAGAAACTATCATCCCAAGAAAAGGCCTGTGATTCCGTTGATGATGTGGAGACCTCATGAACCCATATATCCAAAGTTGATAAAAACTACTATTGAAGGCCTGAGCATTGAGGAAACAAAGGAAATGAGGAAGAAAGGGCTAGCTGTTCCTGCTTTAACAAAGCTTGGTATATCGTTTTTGGGTATAATGTTTTGTCTTGTTCTCTTGTTCCCAGTGGTCTCAGTTCTCTAACTTTTTCTAATTACAAATGCAGCCAAAAATGGTTATTATGCTAGTCTGGTACCAATGGTCAGAGATGCTTTTCTCGTCAATGAGCTGGTTCGAATAGACTGCCAAGGCCTTCCGAAGAGTGATTACAAGAAAATAGGCTGCAAACTTAGGGTAAAAACTGAGATGTGATTGAATTTGCAGTTTGTTTAAATAGCAATAACTTGAAGGTTCTATAACTTGCATATCTGTATGCCTGCGCACTTGTCTTCCTCGGAGGTCTAATGGTTTCTAGTATTGCTATAGGATCTGGTTCCTTGTATCCTTGTTACATTTGAGAAGGAGCAGATTGTGGTATGGAGAGGGAAGGACTATAAGCCACCAGAATATGGACAATCCTTTGCGGACAGGGAATGTTTTGATGATCCAGAGAGCAATGAGGAGTATAGCAAAGAAAGCTGTAGCTCAGATGAGAGCAATGACCATCAAGATTTCTACTCTAGCAGCGATGAGGAGTAGTTTGTTTCATGCTGCTTATTCACCTCCAAGTTTCACATTCTGTGTCGGGCTTGATGCTTGTGCAATTTGGAACATTTTGCAGCGTGAGAAGATCTAGAAGAGGCTCGACTAACTGGAGTGAGTAATGGGGATTGGCATTTTTTCACCTCTTCCCAGCCAAAAAAGGGGGGGAAAAGAAATATTGAGCGAGAGAGAGAGAAAGGGGAAAAAGAAGGAAAAGGAGAGGAATTACAAGGAACAGGATTGCGTGTAAATCAGAGTAAAGTGTACTTTATCTTTTGATTACATATTTTGAGCCCGAATAGGGATGGCTTAGATAGTGATAAACTGGCTTGGGATTAAATTTAATATCCGTATCGGGTTCGGGTTCGACCGCACGGATACCCGCTACCTGAATCCGTTTATGTAGCCGGATGCGGATACATGGTACTCGAATCTGTTACCTGTTTATTAATATGTATCTTAAAGGGTACTTGCGTGTACTTTACCTTATTAGATTCATTAATAATTTTTTTTTCATTTTGTTCTCCATATATTGAACCTGAGACTTTTTAAGATACATTAAGTGCCAATACCTTAGGACAATATTCGAAAAGGATACTTTTTGATTGAGGCTGTCATTTTGGATGCTATAAAAGAAGAGATTACCCAACTTCTTTTACTTTCACACACATAATATAATTGCTCATACCTTTACACAGAAAAGCAACCAAGAATAGATAGAAAAGCATGTCATTTGAAATGCTACATGGTAAATGTACTAGGTCAAGAATACTCTGTGACAAAAAAAAAAAACAAGATACTAGATGAAGAATACAGCTACCTTACATAGTCATTTATTCTAAATGGTCTTTAATTGGTTTCAAATAATTTAGGAGTAATTCTATTAAAAATTGGGATGAGTTGGGATTATAGATGTCATTTTTTAAACTTATTTAGAATGGATTCAAATAAATATTGATTTTAAGGATTTCGGATTCAGTTAAATATTAAATGGGTGGGGAGCGGTTGCCATCCCCGCCGTTTAGTGCATAAGGATGGAGAACGAGTTTGGGCTTGGATCTTTCAGATGTGAATGCGAGATTGACAGGTGAGGAGGCGGACTCCTAGCTCGAGGTGGGATCCACAGGACAATTAAACTAAAATATTGGGTGCTGCTGGCTTCATTGCGAATTTTTGCATTGGCGATCAAAGAGTGGCAGTGGCACATGTGCCTCACGCTCCTTTCGTCTTATTTTGCTTACGTGCCTCTTCTCCTGCAACAGCTATGCTAAATTCCGGAAATAATAAATAAATAAATTATTATTATTTAAGTTATGTTTTCTGTATTTTTAATAATTATGATTTATAATAGTTCTGAAGATATACTGTAGTAGCTTCAGATCTATTAGTATTATTATTTTGTATTTTAGCTAATGAAAGACCCATTTAATTGATATTCTTACAAATCTACACCGGAAGGATAATTTTTTAATTCTTTTCCATAAAATATTATATTTTTTTCACTTTAGTCTGTTTTAATTTAAGAAAAATAATTTTTTTTTAGTTATGCCTCCGCCTATAATAATAATAATAAAAAAGATGACTGTTCATAATGGCCTATATGAATCAATATATAAAGATTTTCTTTAATAAAAATGAAAGTAAAAATTAAGCAAACGTAGAGCAGAAAATATGGAATTTTATTCAAAAAAGCATAAAGCGACAGTCAGACAATGACTGAGAAGGCCTACATGGAAAGCACGTGGCCAAATATTAAAAATCTTTTTTCTATTATCCTCTCTCCCTCGCACTTGCTGTCCTCCAAAGTAGTGGAAAAGCCAATCTCTCTCTACTCTTCTGCACCAATTTCTTCTCATATTTTGCATTTCCAATATTGTCCTCAAACCCATGACGGACGACAGCCTCTCCTCCCCTCTCCTTCAACCTCAGCCGTCCGATCATCCTCCTGTAATCCTCTCTATCCGAGATAATCACAATCATTATTACCATCGCCACAACAGCAACAGCAGTAGCCACAATCTTCGCAATCCTTTCGAGTTTCTCGGCTCCGATTTCTTATCCGTCCCTCCACCCTCCACTGTGGATCCTTTTCGAAACAACACGCCGAAAATTGAGGGCGTTTATGAGGTGTTGAAGTCTTTGATTTGCTTGCCTATTGCTTTAGCAAGATTGGTGCTTTTTGGTGCTTGTTTGTTAGTAGGTTACCTTGCTACTAAATTAGCTCTTGGAGGATGGAAAGATAAAAATAATCCCATGCCTAAATGGCGATCCAGGTTAATGTGGATTACTAGGTTTTCTGCTCGCTGTATTCTCTTCTCCTTTGGGTATTTATTTTATTTTATTTTACTTTATTTTATCTTATTTAAGCGATTTTGATTTCCTTTCTATTTGTTTATTTCCATTTAATCATGCGTACAGTTACCATTGGATAAAAAGGAAAGGAAACCCAGCTCCAAGAGAGATTGCTCCAATTGTTGTATCTAATCATGTATCTTATATTGAACCTATTTTCTATTTTTATGAATTGTTCCCTACAATTGTTGCTGCTGAGTCGCATGATTCTATCCCCTTTGTCGGTACTATCATTAGAGCTATGCAGGTGAACTGTTCTCTGGTTATGTTGGATAAACAAATAAACACCTCTGTGGTTTTAGTTATTTTTCTTAGTTGTGGTCTTGCTTCTGATGCTTTTTCAGGTGATATATGTTAATAGGTTCTCACAATCATCAAGAAAACTAGCTGTTAATGAAATAAAGGTATCAAGTTTCTACATTTATTTTTTACTATTCCGTTCTTATCTTATTATTAAATATATTTCAGTTCTGATGCTTTCTGAATGTCCTTGATTTGTTATTGCCTTTGTTTCGTATTTGGCTACTTTGATGGTTCAACTGTTTTTGGGAATTGCTTAAGACATTAAGTGCCAAATGAGTATCAAGGAGTCCACTGTGTTTACTTTGCATGATGAGATTTAAATGATTTTTATCAATTTATAAGCTATTTGATACAGAAATGTGCTTTCAAGGATCTGAATACAGAGAAAGGCTTCATGCGATAGATTTCCTCGCGTGCTATTGTTTCCTGAGGGCACGACAACTAATGGAAACGTCGTTATTTCTTTCCAACTCGGTGCATTCATCCCTGGTTATGCCATCCAACCTGTGATTGTTCGCTATCCCCATGTTCACTTTGACCAATCTTGGTAGGAGATTCACCATGTGCATAACTTTGTCTTTTTGGTGCCTTTAACCATCTCTGATCAATCTTGCTTATTATTTCTTGCCATTTTTTTATAGGGGATATATTTCATTGGCAAAGCTCATGTTTAGGATGTTCACTCAGTTTCACAATTTCATGGAGGTATTACTGCCCTGCAGCCCCTGCTTGTTCAATATCTCTTCTTGGTTACTAGGTTACATGATGCCATGAAACTATGTTTCATTTGACTTAGTTAATTTTCTTTGCTCTGAATTGAACAGGTGGAATACTTGCCTATAGTTTCACCCCTTGATAACTGTAAAGAAAATCCCGTCCATTTTGCTAAGAGGGTGAGTGACTGCTTTCAATTTACCTATATTCATTGTTTCAGTTCAATCAGTCCATACTTTATTATGTCTACACACAAGCATAGAAGGACTCCTGTCCATGATCTAATCTGCATCATTGGAAGGAGTAGTTACCCTCAAAGATCTATATACTCAAACATTTATTTCCATAATAATGCTTAATGTGGATTAACTGATGAAATATGGGTCAATGCAGACTAGCCATTCTATTGCAAGTGCTCTTAATGTTGTACAAACATTTCATTCGTATGGGGACTTGATGCTTCTAATGAAAGCATCCCATTCAAAGCAGGTATGCATATATTTTTATCTTTCTGTTTTAATTCAGCAATGTAAGGGTGCCAAACATTTTGGATGGCAACTAATTATTGTTATGTCGTTGTTTTTGCAGGAGAAGCCATCGAGTTACATGGTTGAAATGGCTAAGGTGGAATCAGTAAGTCTTCACACTGTAATGTTATTTTGTTGCACTGTTCTTTTTTTCCTTATCAAAGAACGAGAAACTGAAACTGTTCTCTTTTTTCTTTTTCATTGTGATCATAGGTTCATGCTTTACTTTCCTTTTTCTGTTAACTGTGGCCAAGCCAGTTGTTTGCAGACTTATCAGAAATAGAGATGTTCTTCTAAATCTTTTAATTCATATTTGTTATGTAATAGCCAACTTAAACATTGTTATACACTGGGAATGAATCGCACATGTATTAGTTAATAGACTGCATCACTTTGTTTTCAGTGGCATCTCCTTTTTATGTGTATTATTCTTTGAATTTGATGCATCAAATGTTTCTAAATAACTTTACATGTATGTATCATCTAATTTCTGCAAGTCAAGAGTGTCTATGTTTTTCACAAATAAGCCCTGCATATGCTGGTTAAGTGGTGGAGTTGCCAATGGCAGCTTATATCTCATATATATTTTGCGGAAATGATGGTTTGCTTGTTTTGTTTTTTAGTTGTACCATATAAGTAGCTTGGAAGCTGTGGACTTTCTGGACAAGTTTCTGTCTATGAATCCAGATCCGAGGTACTAAGTTATATCTTGTTTGTAGCTAAAGAAAATATTACTTAGTGTTGTTTAGGGTTTGTACTTTTATTAGACTGCAATATATTGTTCTGACTATTGTTTACTTTTTACAGTGGTCGAGTTAAATTCCATGATTTTTTGAGGGCTATGAGATTAAGGACTTGTAGTCTTTTGGAAGAGGTGAGTTATTTTAATAAAAAGTAGATGTTATTTGCTGATCTTTAAATTGCCTATAATTTTATATCGCTTGACTGCAACATATAAACAGGTTAAAAGGTTATATTCTATCTTGGGATGAATGCTTATTTGCAAGCTTGTGATTCTGACATAATTGTTTTCTTAATTTCATGGTCTTTACATCTCTCTCTCTCGGGTGTTAGTCATAGGTAGTGATATTTTAGTATTTTACTCTTTCATTCAATCTGAAGCAACTAATTGGTTTCTTGGCTAGATTTAAATCCTGTCCAAGGATTCATTTACTTTCATCGAACCTAGGTTTTGTGCGGTTCTCTTCACTTTATACCTTGAGATTGAACTTAACTTTTATGTGGAGTTCTATTAACTTTACATCCTGAATGCATGGGTGTCTGACTATTGAAGGGAATAGCTGTTTCAGTTTCTGGCTTGGATTCAAAGTATTAAACATGAGAAAATTGGATTGTTGTTTTGCAATATGGTTTATAAACTGCAGTTGCTGATTTTGAATCTGGTCATGCATGCCAACTTACTTCACATGTTTTTGATCCATTATTTGCATTTGGATTACAGATATTTGGGTTCGTTGATGTAGAAAAGATCGGTTCAATCACATTCAAACAGGTAATTTCTTCTGATCGATTTTTGCTTGGTGTGAGCAAAGATGCAGGTCCTTCCCCACCTGCTTTGCTTTGTTTTCAGATTTAAATTATCATTGGAACATGAATTATCATCTTTTTATGAATATTATATGGACATGAGCTTCTCCAGATTGCATGCGGATATGTTTTAAATGAAGTGTTGTTGGTGATTTGTTATCTCTAGAATAAAGGTAAACATGTCAAGGAAGAGTTGCAGTTATTAATGTTTTACTCTCTGATTGTATATTAATGCTTGCAGTTCTTATATGGGTCTGCTCATGTCATGAAGCAACCGTTATTCAGACAAACCTGCGAATTAGCTTGTACCAGATGCAGTGGTGGAGAAGATAACTTAATTTCAAAAGAACAAGTATATTGTTAATTGTTCTTTCTTTTACCTATTTAATTCCCTATACTTATTGCGGTGAATTCTGATGACATTCTGCCTTTCTGATCTGTATTTGGACCTAGCTGGGAGATACCATTAGACTTGCAATCCCAGACTTGGATGATGCGGAGGTAATATGCTATTTATTTTACTGTGCAGAAATTATGTAAACAAGCTTTTTCTTCTAAAACTTTCATAAAGTGTTCAATGTCTTTTGCCTACGGGAAAATGGAAAAATAGTCGACTATAAACTAATGAAATCTGCATCCAATTGATTACTTGCAGATTCATGAGCTCTTCAAATTATTTGGTGGCAACGATGATGGGAGAGCTAGCAAGGAAACTTTTATGTGTTGCCTGAAAAAGAATCCTCTGCTGATAGCACTTTTTTGGCCTTGTTTGGTGTACAAAGATTCATTGGAATGTGGGGGTAGGATGTTAGAAGAGTTAGTGTGATGTCTTGCTTTTGTTTCTTTACTTGAATGGCCGGTTGGATTTAAAGCGTGATTCATTCATTCCCCCCCTGCCTGATGTCTTGGTTTTGTTTTGAATGGGGAGAGAGAGGCCAAAGGGTTTTTTTAGCCTTTGCCTCTCCAACATATGGTCATAACTCTTGTTTTTCTTTTTCTCCCTTAAATCAGCTCGGGCATTCAGTTGCCTTTACCATCTGCACTAGTAGTAAATTTGAATCCGGTGGTTTAATTTTGTGACTATTTGGTACCTTGCGTTTTGCAACGGTAGCATTCAAGTGGCAAAGAGTCAAAAAAAGAAAAAAACAAACAAGTAAAAGAAAATTATTAAACATCTGGTACCTATTCAAACTCATTTTCCTATCATAAGTCTCCGAAGTCCAGCCAAACCTTCAAAAACATTACTTATCGTTCTCTTTTCCTCGTCGAAGGCCAGAATTTTGAATTTCTTATGGTAGACATTATTGTTAAGGCCAATCCCACTCTTTGTTCCGTAATTTTTGCTATTATGTTTTTATGAAAATTATAAAATAATATTGCTAATAGTAATTAATTTAATTGCATTTATTCATAAAAGAATTATTAAAACGATGTGGAATTATAAAAGAGGTTAGAAAGAAGTAAATCTTGTAATATTATATATTTATGGATCTATCCTGCATTTAACTGTTAAGGTAACGTGTCGCACAAAATCTTGACATTGCAGTGCTGTAGGTTATCACTCTTCAGAGTCGAAGCATGGGACCTAACCCATTAAAAAGATTTATTCCTCTTCATTGTACGGATTGGCTCCAATCCAAGCTTCCCCTAATCTCTTCTCATTAATGGACTTTCTGAACGAGGGCGGCTCATTTGAAAATTTCCAACATCTCTGCCTATTTCTTACATGTTTTAATTTTTTGAAACTCTAATTAACACACAGAAGAGAAATGTTATCTTCATTGGAATCTAAGATATATCATTTACCTATTCAAGTAACAATTAAGATATAGTAGAGTCTTGATCATCAAGCGAGATGAGAAGTAAATCTATGCGTGAAAGTGAGAAATTACATTGTTTTCGATTAATCCGAACATAAGTAGGAACGTGATTGTTCTAATGTCTGGGACGCATACAAAAAAGTAATTTGGGTTAGAGTGTTATTAGGTATGTTTATACAAAAATTCTCTTTGTTTTTGTTAAACTGGCTCGTAATTTTAAATAGATTCAATTTTTTTATATAGCTAAGTGTCAAGTTAAAATAAATTTCTTTAGATATTTTCTTAAAACTTTTTATAATAAATAAGTTGGAAGCATAATACTAAGAGGCATAACTAAATTTTCATTTTTCTTTCTGTAGATGGCATCTGACGTGAATGAGATGTTGTTAGCAAAATCATTGCATCTGAAACATAATTAGAGGCCCTCACTTTTCGTACGTATTGGCATTTCTCCAGAGATTTTGGATGAACAATTCAGGTATTGCAGCCTGTCGTCAATTCAATTAGCGCTCTTTCTTGGATGCGTGGCAGCGCTGTAACCAATCCCTGACTCCATTCTCAAAATTCTACTTAAACAAATATTTTTTTGTTAAAATAAATGATAAAAGTGCTATTTTTTTATATTTTATTATCATTGTTGGTAATTTAGAGAAATATAATAAATTTCCCAAACAATGTAAAAAAGGTTTTGGCAGGCATTATAGACCGTATCATTCTGATACGACCAGAGTTTATTCAATTAAGACTTTTAAAGATTTTGACGGAGTTCAACACTCAGGATTTATTTGATAATAATTTTAAAAAATTTGTATAAGTCATCGGAGTATTCAATAAAAAATTTCAAGATTTTTCATTAAAATTTCAGTAAACTTTTTTTCTTTTTTAATTCATCTTTCTTCTTTTCAAGTTTTCTTGCATTATTGTCTTCATTTCTCTTTACTAAATTTTTCATCTTAAAATATATAAAAAATGATAAAATTTTAGAAGTTAAAAATTATTTACTAATAATATTTTATTGTACTCACATATACAAAAAATTAATTAAAAATTTTTACTTTAATTTTAAAAAGGCCTCGTAAAAGATATAAATTTAAAATAAAAATTTTAATGAATTATTTTGAGCAAACAACTCCACCATATATAGACTTCTAGATTTTATTAGAAAGATTATTTGAATAATATTTTATGTTGGTAAGCATAATTTTTCAGTTTAAGTATTTATCAAATAATTTAATAAGCGTGATTATTATTGGCTTAAGTATTTATCAAATAAGTAATAAATTAAATATAATGAGTATAACATGAATTTAGTGGTTTAATTGGAGACAAATTATAATATGCTAATTTTAATTAAAATAAATAGTATTAATGTTGTGAGATAAAAAATAATTAACATAACAATGAATTTAATATAACAATGAAATGAAGTCTATTATTTTATATATAACATTATGTGGAATAATTTTTAAAGTAATAAAAAAAGATTGAAGAAAATAATAAAAGTAAAATGATTAAATTTATTTTAAAATAATTAAATAATAGATAAATAATAGCCTATAAAAATTAATAAAAATCTATCAAGGTCTATAAAAATATTTTTAAATAAAATTTGTGAAAGTCATTCATCAAATCATAAACTCTTTAAAAGTAATTTATTTAAAAAATTATAATTTTTTTTAAAAAATTCTTAATTAAATACACTATCTAAATACAAATCTTTTAGGTTTCCTGATTTTGTTTTTAGGTCTCTTTCTTAACTTTAAGATTTACTGCTTGTCTAAAAAACAGAAAAATATTTCTTTTTATTTAAACGTATCTCATACTTCACTTATTTATAAATAATAAACTAAAAGTATATACGCGTAGGAGTACTTATTATTTGTTGATCTAAAGGAAAACAATTATAAAATACATATATAAATCGAAAAATATAAATAGAATTAATATTAATAAACTGATTCATTTTTTTTATAAATAGAGCCGGACCATTTCATTCGTCAAATTATTTATATTAACATTAGAAATTATAAACTGAAAAAATAGATTGCAAGCTTCTCATATTTAAGTTGAATATGATAATTTATGTATGTAATTAACACTTTTAATTTAAAATTTTACAGTTGAGATTTAATTAAAAATTTAAATATTAGTAAATGGATAATTTTTATTTAAATAAAAAATTCAAAAATTTATTTTAAATTAATAATTAAAATTACATAAATATGAGCTATTATTTTAATTTGATAATCTCAATGCATTAAAAACACTTACTATAATTATTAGTTTAAAGAGAATTTTATATTTAAAAGTTAGAAAAGGACAAAACCTAATACACTACACATTTGCTGAAATAATTATCAGTAAAATAATAATCTAGAACAAAGATTATTAATAGCTAAGATAATTAAATACATGGCAGTGACGCAAGGACAGTCGTTGGGAATGACGTCCAAGTTCGGCGACTTAGAAGTAGGAATATCTCCAACAACGAATATGGACCGTAGGATCAAAATGACATCCAACAGATTGGTAGTAATAAAGAAATAGCACGCGAATTGGTCCCCTCCCTCAAACACCATTGCCATAACCGTAACCTTAACCTTAACCTTCTCATTTAAAAGTTGACAAATGAACTCAGAGAGAGCCTTATGGGTCTTATGTTGGGACCGCACCCAACACCACTCAATCCTATGCATTTAACACCACAAACACCCATCTCACCGACAACTGTCACTGCTCCACACGTGACTACAAATATTTTTACTTTAATTGTATATACCCACAAATTTTATAATATCTAAAATTGAAAAGAAAAGGAAAACATGAGGAAAAAAGAAAAAGAAGAAAAGAAAAATCTTATTTAGCAGATGTACGAGGTGACCCAGCGACATGCTTGAGCTACAATATTCGACGCTCCGAAGTGGGTATTTGATGTATGCATACACAAGACGTTTTACTCTAATTGGTTATTGCTAAGATTTAATGATACTGATTCTAAAGTGCTAGACAAAGGAAGAAATGTTAAGCTCTTATTAAACAAAGAAAAATAGTTAAATAAAAGTTGAAATTGTTAAGTTTTAGAAACTTTTAGGATCTCAAGTTTTCTGAGAAACCAGATCATCCCCAGGTGTATATAAATACAAGTCAATTTGGTCACATTATACAAATACACGCAGCAACAAGAAAAGAGAAGAGGGGGGAAAAAGAAAAGGCGGCATGGTGTTGCTAGTGCATATTTTTGGAGGTATGCCTGGCGGGACAAATGAAGAAAAGGATGATGTTAACATTTTCCATATACAGAAAAGATGAACATGAAAAACATATTAAAAAAGAAAAAGAAAAAAAGAGAGAAGCAAGAAGAATTAGTAGTAGAAATTAAATATATATATATATATATATATGATGCTTCTACGTATAAGGAATAGTGAAAAAGCAAAGAGAAATAGACAAAGGGAAAGGGGGAGGGGGTGCTCACAGTGTGGTACGCATTGGTCCCATCTCTCCATGTGAAGAAGAAGTAGAAGTGTCGATGGCAGATAAGTTTATCATCACTTCCCTATGCGTTTTCGTTTCCTCATTGGCTACCTTCCTTACGTACTTGTACGGACCGATGGAGACTTGTTTCTAACTATGTACTATCCCCCTCTCTCCTTCCCATTTTCTATATCTTCTCTTTCTTTCTTTCTTTTTTAATTTAACACCACTATCAGAAAAACAAAACAAACTATTTTTACTTTCCTTTTCTTCTTGGACTTTCGCTTCAAGTTTCTCTATTCTTGTTTTTCTTTTTGTTGGTTTACCTTACCTGTTTTTCTTCTTTTCCTTTTCTAATCATTTTTTTTTTCTTTTTAGGTTTCCTTTTCATCTAAATTTGCTCTTTTTGGTGTTTGTCGTGGGCTTTACCAAAATAAGCAAGGATGAGGTTTCTCTTTCACAGAATAAGCAACATAAGTAATAACAATAATAATACCAATACATAGTCATGTAGGTAAAAAAATGGTTTCTTTAAATGGGTTTCAATAGCTTTGGCAGAGAGAGAAAGAGAAAGATGAATAAGGAAAGGTGGTTGTGTGTGGGTGCTTGCTGCTTTAAAGATAACCTAGAATCAATCAATCACCAAAGACATGAAAAAATAAACAGCTACCCTCTTCTTCTCTCTTTGTGTTAATATATTATATTATATTATATATATATATATATATATATACACATCTTTCTTTCTGGTTTGGTCTTTACTCAGAATCTATCAGAATTTCTTTTCTTTTCTTTTTCCTTTTCATTTCTTCTTTTGGCATCTATTTCCCTATCTTCTTTTATCTCAAGCTTTCTGGGCTTCTGCCTATTTGGTAAGATTTCCAAATCTCCATTTGGTCCTTTTCCTCTCTTTCTTTTTTTCCACAAAATCTTTTCTATTTGGCTTGTTTGAAAGCTACATGGAATTCAAGAACATTTCTTGTGGTTTCCCTTGTTTTCTTTAGATCAATCAACAACAAAGTTACAATCTTTATATATTTCTATAACAACTTTCCTATTGATAGGAATTCTCAGACTTCCTTATCTACCTTCCCCTTTTGGGTTATCTTCACTCCTCCATTAAAAGCTATTGTCTATCTGGTAAGTGTATATATGTTTCTATCTAGTTAATAGCATTCCTTAAAATCAATCCATCTGAAGACTCTTGCCTCTGTAACAGGGTATCTGATTCTTCGCTTGCAAAATCTCAGAGTTTGTAGTTATTCCTTTCTTTACCTAGAAATAGGTTTTCTGGGTATAGTCTATTTGGTAAGATTTTCTCAGTATCTTTTTTAACTCTAAACTAACAGCAATCCTTTTGCTTTCTTTTAAGGGTTTCAATTTTTAAATAAAATCTGTAAGGAAAAAGAAAAAAGAAAAAAAAAAGTTAAAAGAGTTTTTTTTTTTCCGGCTTTTTTTGTGTAGAAAGGTATAGAGAGATGGTGAGAGGAAAGACTCAAATGAGGCGCATAGAAAACGCCACAAGCAGGCAAGTTACCTTCTCCAAGAGGCGAAATGGGTTGCTAAAGAAGGCTTTTGAGCTATCTGTTCTTTGTGATGCTGAGGTTGCTCTTATTGTCTTCTCTCCAAGGGGGAAGCTTTATGAATTTGCAAGCTCCAGGTAACTAGCTACTTTCTTCTTCTTTTTCTTTTCTTTCATAGTTCTTGCATTTGTGTCTTTTTTTTAATTCTTCTATAACTTTTAATTTCATTGACCCGAGGCTATGATTTTTGCACTATGCATGAGCTCTCTCTCTCTCTCTCTCTCTCTCTCTTATATATGTACAGTACGCCTATACTACTACACGCACAGAAACAAAACATAGCTTAAGTCTGTATGTTGCTGTTAGGGATCATTGATCATTTTGAGAATAGAACAAAAGACTAATAATAAGCTCACCTCTAAACTCTATTTCTTTCCTAATTGTCTGGGTTTCCCAATCCCCATGATGTATCTGAACAAGACAACTGTCTATCTATTGCAGATGATTTGATTGATATATATGTGAATGCATCTTCACAGGCCCGATAATCAGGCCTAACTTATTGCTAGGTGTTTTTATTTTCCTTTTTAACTAGGAGGATTGGACATTGAACTCATATCTGAACTCTTTTTAGTTTAATTAATTAATTAGTTAATTAATTATTACTGGATTTTAATTTTGATATAGTACCCTTTAATGAACTACAAATATTACCCAATATTTTCAGTAACCGATCACCGTTTAGAAACACTGTTTTTGGCCACTGATGTAAGGCTTAGTACTAGCAAAATGAAGTGGAGAAAAAGAAGTGGCGTAATTTTCTGACTGTACTGATTCAACAGAAGACTCCTTACAAGGTTAAAATAAAGATGAACGTGGAGCATGGAACAACCTGCAGTGTGCTAATTGCTGGCATAAAGCGGAGAGGGAGAAAGAGAAGATTGTTTTGTTGGGGTAGTAGGGGCCTATACGTTGGAATTGGCTGGTAGATTCTTGGATGCTGTATTCTGTCAATCAAATTGTTTGACATGATGAATAGGGCACCATGTAGTCTTTAGTCTATACTTGGAGAAGGGTTTGAATTTCGTTTTCTTTACCAAAATAGGAAGAAGAAGAAGCTATGAACTGTGAAATGATGATTGATCCGATACACCAAAAATATTGAAAGTCAGATGTAATAATACACCAAAAAAAGTTAAAAATAATTAGCATGTTTAGTTTTGTCCTTTATTTCTTCTCTCTTAGTTTCTTTTTTTTTTTTTTTCGTAAATCACATTTTTATTGAGAAGAGCTAAAGAAGCTCAAATCAAGGGCAGTACACAGGAGTAAGCTTGATAAAGCATAATGAAGAAAAGACAGTAATCAAGAAGAACAAGAGTTTAAGATGTAGTAGCTTATCAAACGTTTCTGCTGCTGCTCTACTTTTTGCACTGTCAGAAAATTAAAGTTCAGTAAGATAGTCTTTTAGGGTGCTCCCTTTGCAAATAAATGTGCGTATAACTGTTATCCCCCCTATTTTGGATGAATGGCCATTTAGTTTTGGTATTCGTGGTTGATTACGACTCAATTATAGAATTAACTTTAGTTAGGAACTTAATAAGTGCCTGTTTGTATAGCCTTTTTCTCTTTGGAAAAATAAAATTTTAAATTATTATCATCTGTCATGCCATTAAGTGGAATCTTATATCTTCAAATTAGGCTTAATGAACATTGCGTGTATGTATATTGCCTTTAGCATTATTTTTGGCCTATGGCAAATAGTCTTTCCCAGTTCCCTTACTTTCTACTCTTTATCCTCAGATAATAATACTGATTTTGGCTTATGAAAGCCAATACATTCTGACTAATTAAGTCTATAGTCTCCATTTAATCTTGATCTACAGTGCTAAACCCAATTCTTCTCCTCTCTGCTGTTGTTTCCTTTCCTTTTTTCTTTTTTCCTTTTAGATTTTTAAACCTTGCTATCACTTAACAAATGATATATTTGTAACTTCATACCATTGTTTATTTCTATCTTCTTTTATTTTAAAAGTTGTGCTTTATTCTTTTCTTAGTTGAAAAATAAGGTTAGTTATGCCACTTTTTTCTTGATTAAAAATGATAACATTTTCTCATCCATTATAGTCTTTGTTTATTCGTCAATGAATCAATATCATCTTATTGCCATATTAAGTAGTGCAACCAACCTTTCCTTACACTAAGACTTTTACAAAAATGATCTTTCATTTCCTTAATTATGAATCGGCATCTGCATATTGGAAAATAGTTTCTACAGGAGAGAGTTCGTTAACTCTTTTATTCATGATTAGGGTTTAGGGTTAAATCATATTGCTTCAACTAAAGAGATGCTTTGCCTTTTCGAAAAAGTAAAATGTCCTAAAATGCATTTAAATTACCCTTAATTAACTATCTTAAGTACTTCATTATATAGAGACTAAAGTATATATTTAGTTATTTTTAATTTAACTCATTGAATTCGTTACTTCCATTTTCTCAATATTAAATTTCAACAGGCCTCCTTGTTATTGGAAGTCTTGTCGTTTAATAATTTTTCAAAATGGGGTTGCTCTTTTTATATGGACTTCTTCACTGTAAGAGATGCATAACAACTGCTTCAAGTAATCTTGATATAGGAGTAGTTTTAATATAACAAATACTTAGGTAGATAGATTGTAGTTAAGAATTTCTCAAAAGAACCCAGTAACTTTTCGGAAGTGAGCATATTTTGTTGCGTTTATTGAAATTTTAATTTAGATTGTGTTTAGTTGAAATCAATAAAATTTATGAAATTTATTTACAAATTCAAGATTTATAAACTTTAAATGAAATAAAAGTTAATCTAAAATTCTACATATTCAAATTTGTGTAGGATATAAGTAAACTAAATTCTACAAAAATAGATAGAATTTTCAAATGATTCTATATTAATTTGTCAATGTATTCTATAATATTAATATATTTTTTTCAATTTTATTATTTCTCTTTTACTTCACCTCTCGTATATTTTTCTCAAATGAAATAATCTTTTTTAATAAATTTCAATCGAATATAGTATTACTGAGTCGCCTTTTTCTTGAGTGATAGTGACCTTTGTGCTGCATGCTGCCTAGTACCTTGGCGCCCCATCTCCTTTTGCTTTAAGAAGAAAAAAAAAAAATTCATTGGATTGTTATTGATATTCAGCATGCAGGATACAATTGAGCGTTATCGTAGACATGTCAAAGAGCATCAAACCAACAAGAAGCCAACTGATGAAAACATGCAGGTTATCTCTCTTTTTTATTGATGGATTGAATTTTTCAAGCTTCATATCTTCCACTATCCAAACTTATTGTTCGTTTTTGGTAATAATGTCTGTTCTCACCAGAATCTTTTTCTTTGTCTTGCTTCATGCCATATTAAAGACTTTTCTGCACTTGTTGAAATCTTGAAACTGAATTCTAGATGGTCTCCACATAAGATTTGTACTTCGATCGTAGCTGAACTAAAATTAGATTATTAGATTGCAGCTATGGCATCAAACAGAAGGGAACTCCCTTTCCTTTTGGTTAACCAAGTAGCTCGCCTGTATGTGCATTGTAGGTTAATTTAGGGCATCTTTACCTCTGTCTATATGCATGCCTAGAGATTTGTGTATGTCTTTGTATTCATGTTCTACGTATATAAATTTCATGCATGTTTAATCCGTGTTTTTATCGGTACCAAGAATAATACGAAAATTTTCTTTCTTTCACTGTTTGTTATAACTTGTCTTTGTGATTGCCAATGGATATGCTCTTAATTTTCTCCCTTTTAAATTTGAAATAGCATCAACTGAAGTCCGAAGCTGGAAACTTGATGAAGAAGATAGAGCTCCTTGAAGTATCGAAAAGGTTCAAATGCCTAGCTTAAACTCCTGTTTTCATTTTGACCCAACGAACTCATTTCTAATGACTAAAACTTGAGAGCATGTTTTGAAGATTAAATTTGTAATGATTCAGGAAACTACTAGGACAAGGTTTGGGTTCATGCAATCTTGAGGAACTACAACAGATAGAACAACAGTTGGAGAAGAGTGTAAGCAGCATCAGAGCTAGAAAGGTTAATAAAAGAAAAAAAAAAAAAAAGAGACCCACTGGTTTGTGTTTTTGCTTGAAATCTTATACACCTCTATTGGTTAAAACGCCTTTCCCCCTCTTTTTCTGTATTCAGAATCAGGTTTTCAAAGAACAGATTGAGCAACTAAAAGAAAAGGTAAGCATCTCTGATTCACATTTGCGTCCCCTTCGAAATTTAACCATCACTTTTATGACAAGAACTTGCAGCTCAAGAGAAGTTTACACTTCATTTTGTGCAAGGAGGTTCTGAGTTCTGACCCAAAAATAAAGTCTCGTCATTTATGTAAACCCAAATTTTCCATAGGGTTTCAACAATTCAATGATCTTTGGGTTTTGTGTTTTACATATACTTCAGGAGAAACAATTGGCAGCTGAAAATGCAAGGCTGTCTGAAAAGGTAAACATTTATGCACACTGTTCTTGGTCATCTTTTATCGTTCTTACATTATCAACAATGGTAGTTTGCATGATGCCATTTGGCTGCAGAAAGGAATTTGGATTTTGACAACTTAATGGGATTGAATGTTGTAATATCTTACATCAAATTTTGTATACGATCAGCCACCAGATATGGACTTTCTCTTAGAGAAGAAAAATAGAATCCAAGCCAATAAACCAGATCTAAGCAAGGCTTGTTACCCCAATTATACCATGAGAACTTTTATTGATCCTATAAAACCATTAATATTGCACTAAACAAAAATTAAGAAAGTACCCATCTCTTCTTTTTAATTTTTTTTTATACAGTGTGGTGTCCAAGCATTGCCAGGCTTGAAAGAGCAGGAAGAAAATAGACCATACGAAGAAGGTAGCCCAGTTTCAGATGTGGAGACTGAACTTTTCATTGGACCACCAGAAACAAGAACGAAGCGCTTTCCTCCAAGAAATTGATTTGATGATTGTCAAAATGCCATATTCCACTATTGAAAATATATTTATATTTATACATATAGTATATCATGTATCAGGAAGCAATAATAAGGGCATTTGTATGACGAGAGTAATATATGTTATTTATTGAAGAAACTTGATTAATTTGTTACTACTAATTGAAAGAGAAAAAAGCTACTTCTACTAAGTTCTATATATTACATCTCGTTACAATTTCCCTGCTAATTTCTGCTCTTTTTTTTTGTCATTATCAATAGTTACATATTTCAGAGAATCAACGATCCATGCATTCTTGTTCACTTGGATCAATGGAACTGAGGTGGCATGATTAATCCACTTTTCTAATTTTTTCTTTGCTAGGATTGAAATTTGTTTCAATATTTTATGTTCTTGTTCCTTTTCTGTTAAAATCTACAGATTCGTTAGGTCAAGTATAGAACGATCTAATGGATTCAAATGGAAGAAATAAGAAAATAAATTTTAAATCAAGAAAAGGAATTCAACGACACATATCAGTCCTGTTTGGGCCTCGAGAAACAAGTGTTTATGCAAGGACGAGAAAGCATAGTTTTTTGTAGATACAGCTCTGCAAGCATACCATAGAATCACTTGTTAGCTGTATTGGCAAGACAATGGTACCATGAATCTTCTCAAGCAGTTCTTTTGTGTAAAAATTCAAGAACTGCTTCTTTTGTGGGCAAGGCAGGAATAGCTCCTCTTTCGGTAACTGTGATAGCACCGCAGGCATTTGCAAACAGGAGAGCTTCGCTCAACTTCTTCTCATCCTGTCATAAAAATTCAAATTGCATATGCACTTTGTTTTTAGCATGCCAAATCTTATTCACGGGACCAGCTAGAGCATTTTTATGAAAACTGATCAACGCTGGTCCCAAATGATCTTTGCTATAAATTTCAACAAACTGCATAACGTAGAATGAAGGGGCCTGCCTAGCTTTTGCCAAAATGGGCTCGGGATTCACATTTACTTGAGGCTTAGCCCATCCTGATTTTTGAACTAGTGTTACTAGAAGCAATTTGATTTACCTTATACAGATTCATGTCTGAGGCCAATTTACTCAATATTCCACCCACGAAGGCATCTCCTGCACCAGTTGTGTCCACTGCGTCAACTTTAACACCAGCAACTTTACCGTTGAATGCCTGCATCCCAACTCAAAAATGATATATCTGCTTAGGGGGAACATTGTAGTGCGATAGCATATAAAACTCTCATTTTGTGGTCTTCTGAAGCAAATTAAAGCCGTTAGAAGCCTAAGAATTTAAATGCCCAAAAATACTTTTGGACCAACCAAATGATAAAAATCATCTGTAGTCTTTGGCATGCAGCTAACCTGTGTATAATATCGACATCCCTCTGAGCCTTCAGTGACAAGTAAGAGCTTAAGATTGGGGTGGAAAAGCTTCTCCAACACCAATTTATCATCAAATGGATTACTGCCTTCAGTCAAGAATTCAATTTCTTCCTCACTTACCTGCAATTCTCAAATGATCCCCATGACTTACATTAGTCCGTTGACAACACAAATGCTGGAACTGATACTTCCTTATGGTGAAGTCTCTAATGGTTGAACCGTGTACCTTAATAATGTCAGCTTGTTTCCATACGCTCATAATGCCTTCACGAGCAGCTTCTGCTGATGGCCACAGCGGCAGTCTCAAATTTGGATCGTAGGAGAGGATACAACCAGCCTTCTTGGCAATCTCCATGGCAGCAAGATGGGCAGATTTACAAGGCTCGTGAATCAAACTTATTGATCCATAGTGAAATACACTTGCCTGCATCATAATATATATATATATTATTTAGTATTTAAAAAAAAAAATAGAGAACAAAATGGCATGTCAGCTACAAGTTGAAATGTAGGCACTATTTAAGGCTCCAGAGCATGTTTTACATTGTTGATTTCTACCTTCTTAATTAGGTCTTGATCAAGCTCTGTTTCCTGAAGTAGCATATCAGCACTAGGATTACGGTAAAACATGAATTCACGTTCACCGTCAGCTCTCAGGGTTACAAATGCTAGTGCTGTCCTTGCATGTGAGTCGAAGCGCATGCCAGAGTTGTCGACATTATTTTGCTTCAGAATATCAGCCAGCATGCATCCAAATTCGTCTTCCCCTACCTGAGAGGCAAATTGTGATGGATCGAGCAGTTAAATTTTTGCTTGAGATGATTTCAGATCATAACCACTCAGCAGAACGTGCTCTTAGCATCTTTGAAAAAAATACCATTCATTTTAAACAACCAATTGAAAACCATATACCCTGTAATGTATAACGTTGCCCATCAAGATTTTATGCATGGTGTTATCCTAATAATTTATAGGTACTAATCTGTGGAAAATTATATACAAGGAAGCATCAAAAGGAGTCTTGCTGCACCTTGCCAATAAAAGCTGCATGCCCTCCTAATCTTGCAATCCCAACAGCAACATTAGCAGGAGCTCCACCAGGAGCTTTCTTAAAACCAGGTGCATCTGCAAGAGAAACTCCAGAAGCATTTGGCACAAAGTCGATCAACATCTCCCCAAAGCAGACAATTGGTGAATTCTTCTCGGATCCTGGTCTATTCATACTTGGAATAAGATCCTTGGAAGACCCTATACAGGACAAACTCTCAAGGTTAGACGACCAGAGACAGCTACCAAAAAGATTGTATAATCTCAGTAACTAATCGATGTTACAAAGGATATAAGTCTTCGTCATGAGAATGATCTAACATCAATAAAACGGAAATAGGCTGAATGGTTACCTACAACATAATGAAAATTGAGAGGATCGAAACCAACAGGAAGCACAAGAAACAAACAATATTGAGAAAGATTAAAATCCAATTCAAATTAATAAAACAGTCATTCCAAGACTGCCTGCCTGAGCACAAAATATCAAAGAATCAAAACACCTAGAATATTTCACCCCATTTTCTTCAAGAATGCTTGCATCAAAAGAACAATAGCAATCCCAACTCAAAAAGTTTTCTTGCAAAGAATGAAAGATACAGATAAAAGATATACCCTTGGAGGCAGTGTTAGTATTAGTATTATCGTTAGCGAGGTTTTTAGAAGATGGGGTCCTGAAGGAGCGCTCAAGCTTCACGGGAAAGCAGCAACCTCTCATCTTGCAGGATCGTACATTCATTCTTTCGTTATACAAATTATGCCTTTAAAACAGAAGGTCCCGACATTTTCGGCCTCTGATTGAATTTGTTTACAAAATTTTCATAATCCGTTAATTGAATCTTCCGAAACCATATAGGAATCCAAATAAAATATCTTTCCAAGTTAAATTGTCATTCTTATAGCGGTGGTTGATGATCGTCTCTGTAATCAGAGATATTATTGTGGTAAAGCTGGTTCAAACTCCACTCCACCTTTTTCTCTTTACTTACAACTGATTGACTTGTGTTTGTGTGATCTTTTCGCTAATTAAAACTAAGAAGCATTACATAATTTCCCCAAATATATGATGCTTCTTACAATTTGAACCCTCGTCAAAATTGTTTTACAATCGGAATCCTGAAGTAACTACAAGGTGATGTTTTACAATCAACGTTTCAAAAATAGACCTGGTGATGCTGGCCAATGCTCGAGCCATCAGTCAGGTCAGACAAATTCCATAATTCTTTTTAACTATTTTTTTATATTTCTAAATATTTATAATTAATTATAGCGGATTAATATAATTCGAGCTTTAAGTATTAGACATAACCAACTGACAATTAGTTCTCGACTAGACGAGCTAGTTCAACCCATTTTTAAAATATTATTCTTTTTTTATTTACTTAGTTTAACCAATTTAATGTATGTTAGACATAATCATTGCATGTTCTAAAATACTGATTTAAGAACTTTATTATAATTGTATATTTAAAAACCGAATTCAAGACTTAGTTAAGTTAGATGATACGATTATTATCTTATCTATACTTAACACGCTAGTTACAATTAATATATTGTTTTAGTTTTTGACTCCCTATTGCTAATATCTTGTTCTACCTTTGTAATAATAAGAATAATGCCTAAAATATTTTTTTATTAGACTAACATTTATCGATCAATCTTTTTTATGACAGTTAATTAAATTTTAGCTCAAATTGCTTGCGCAAAATAATTAATTCAGATAAGTTTATTAGTTGGGATCGAGCTATAAATAACCATCATGTGGATATCAGACAACCATATTAAGAAAATATACATAAATGGATCATCTATCCCAAAGTTTTAAATTTTAAATATATTTATCATCTGATTTTATTTACTTATAATAGATAAAATTCAAACATAATTTATTAAGATAATCGTTAAAATTTTTTAATAAGATGTTTATACTAAAAATAAATTATAATTTTTATTAAAAGAAAAATGGATCTCGAGTTCGATAAACCACTTTAGAGAAATTATATTTTTTCTTTATCTATAGGAGAATGTTTATACTAAAAACTAATTATAATTTTTATTAGAGTTTGACATCCCACTCTAAAGGAATTATATTTTGCTTTTATTTATAGGAGGATGTTTGTCCTAAAAACTAATTACAAATCTTATTAAAGGAGAGATGGATCTGGAGTTCGACATTGTACGCTAGTGGAATTATATTTTTCTTTTATTCCTAGAAGCCATATACTATTCTCTTATACTTGTCATAAAAACGAAATTTCGTATAATATAGATGTGTAAGTTTGAACTCAAGACTTCTCACTTCTCAAGAACAATCACTCTTACAACTTGAATTTAGATTTCTGCCGCTGACATAAAAACATCTCTTTCTAGAATACAACTTATAAAGATTTTCTCATTGTTTGTGCATAAATCCTTATGAGGAGGTTGACCACCTATTCTATTCTAGATCTTTCCATTTTTAAAAAGATCTCAGGCTCGATCTGATTTAGTATCAATGTGATTCTCTCTGTGCAACATTTTCACTCACGTTGATCAATCAAGAGCTTTGCCGCCAATCATTATATACTTCTTGCATTATTTTTCATGTTTCATATTACTCCTAGTTTTTATGAAATACAAGATGCTCGTTGAATAATAAAAAATTAATTTTTAATCTTTCAACTAATAAATATTTAAGGACTATTATAGATCAACTAAATAGAAATTATATTTAACTATGGATATAAACATAAATGATTCTACTTTGTGCATGTAGTTATAGCGCCGGTCATTTTTTAAAGTTAACATTTACAACGAATATAATTTAGTCAACAAGACCTAAATTCAAATATGAAGTACCAGTTTTTAACGGAAACTTCTTGACTATTCATTCAACCAGCATAACAAATGAGTTTTGCCTTCTATACTGGGATCCGGTGGCTGTCCCTCAACCCAGAAAGCTGTCCTCCCTTCACCCACTACTTTATTACCCGCAGGCTCCAAAGTAATAAGCAACGGATTGAGCTCCCCTGTTAACTTCACATACCTGTTAATACTGTATTATATTTATTTACTAAAATCAATAAATAAATGTATTTATTAATTTTAAATAGTTAATTGTTGATTTATTTATTATTCAGTTAGTATAAACACAAACTTTCTCATTTTATGAAAAGGACTTCACATTACGAGCTTTCCAGAAACTTCAGTTTTTCATTTAGCATATATGTGATAATATTTTGATTAGGGGCAATACATATGTTCACTCATTATATAAATAGTTATATATTAATAATAAAAACTAATTATTTAATTAGTTACCACAATATTATTTATAATAACTAGTTAAACTAGTCATTTTTCTTTCGTTAATTGACGCAATAGAAGCATCTGAGAATTAGTGTCTTAATGTCAGATAATAAAATAATAAGTATGTTCTTGCCTTACACATCAGGACATGGAAATATCACAAATGCCAAATCCAAAAACCATTAGACATTTCAAAGCATACATATCATATTCGGGGTTTGATAAATTCTTCAAAGTACCCATCCTTGCATGAAGTTAGTCTCACTACCCATGTTTCTTCCAACAGAAGATCCTTCAGCTTGAACATAGTGATGATGGTACCTGTTTAAACACCCAAAAATATAACCTTTCTTCAGTAGTTTACTTTGTTCAATAATGACTTAACTACTATCATTAACCGTAGAATTTGTTAAGTTTGTTTTCTTCTTCAAGTTTAATATAACCAAATGCTCCCAAGTGTATCAGAAGAAAATGCTGACGCAATCTACCAGTGTCGCCTGTATTTTACGGCTGTAAATGGTAAAGAAATTCTTTTGAAACTGACATCAATTAGAGGTAAGTTGGCATTTTATGGCAATTAATTACTATCATGCGTAAAAGAAATTAGTAGTACCCTATTTGTAGAACTGGTCCGGGGTCACACTCCATGGGGTTGGATTGAGAAGGATGCAAAGTGAAGTTGCTTGTTCCTTCTGTTGCACCAGAATTCCATAGGTCTTGAATGGCTTTGAGATTTTGCCCTTCTGCTTCAAGCTGAAATATGCAATATATGAATGTAAGTGACCTCAAATTGACATCACGAGGTGCTGATCTAACTGTTTTAGTAGAGCACAACCTTAAATTTGAGTTGCTTGTTTAAGTCTCCAAGGTGGCGCTCCTGTCAAAGTAAAGCAAAAGGCAAACAATCATTATAAGAACAAGACTACTACTGAACCAGCGAGGATGACCAAATACTATAGCACAGTTCAACCTATTTTAATATGTAACTTTGTTATACACACACATGTTAGAAATACTTTTTCCATTTTGTCTTGTTTGAGGGATTTACTTTTCCATTTTTTAATATCTGCGTGTGTATAAAAGGAAAAATTTATAGCAGTATATTAATGTCTCCTTCTCTTGTCTAAGTTGCTACCTAGCAACTCTAGCACTCTACAGGATACTAAATTATTAATGATTTCACGCAATTTTGCTCACCTTCTTGCGAAGATCCTCCATTTGCTCAATCATAATCTGCGTCTGCAGTTAATAACGATGAAGAATATTTTATTCATATTAATGTATATTGCATGAGGTTATTAAATTAGATAGACAGAAATTGAGGTGCGCACCTTTCTTTGCCTAGCTAATGCAAGGGCTCCTTCCAGCTGTTTCTCGAGATTTTGCAGTTCCTTCACACTTAGCGGCCCGAGATCTTCCCCAAGCAAATGCCTTATAGAACATTAAATCACTATCAGTTTATATGGTTTAAATCCACCTTTTGGATTAACAGGCCTAACTAATGCTAACAGTATGAATTGGACCCAGAATGAGCAGATGCAACAGCATTCCTAAGAAACAGTAGATTAAGATAGCATGAGCTGCAGTCTTGCAGGCATATAACAATGAAAGAATAAGAAGCCTTACAACCTTTGAGTGCGTTGAAGAGATTCATATTTTGCCTTTAATTTCGTCACTTCTTGGTACCAGTTCTGTATTAATAAACCAAAGACGAGGAAAAAAAAAAGGGTTAGAAAATATTTTGAGAAAAAGAATCCTAATATCCTAATTTAAACAAAGCTAATCCTATACTACATTGTCTATATATAAGCACCCTAATCATAATATGGAAACTTATTCTCATGATGGAAACGGCATGTCATGTTCATGTGCTTGCAGAAAAGATTCCGGAAGAAAACAAACCTGTGTTTCACGTTCAATGCTGTTATCCTGAGGAGTGAAACAGCAACGTTGATACCGCTCAAGGGTTTTGGTTGTTCTGCGAAAAAATGAATAATAACACATTATTTGGGTATTAAACCGCAAAAGCATTATTACCAGCTCGCATATTTGAGCATAACTGATGAAATGATTACAACACGCCCCGTAAGTTTTACCTTTCTTTATTTACAATAATGTTTTTGATTTCTCCATGTTATCCTCAGGAGAGAAAATATTACCATAAAAATCTTCGCAGTTAACTTCTTTTTAACAGGCTTTCTTTTTTTGTTCTTTCTTTCTTGGTCATGCTTCGTCTCCTTTCTGAACTTAGAGATTAACAGTCTTGAGACCAGCAGAATTTGATGAAAACATTTAGTTATTTTTCAGAATCACAATTACTTTTAATACTGTTCATTCTTGTAATTTCTACTTCAGTTAGCTTTAACCTAGCATTTATTCATGCTAATTCACCAGATTCTTTATAACTTCTGACTCATTGCAATTTTAAGCAACATCTGGCATAGAAGACGACATTTTCCCTGCTTGTCTAGTATTTTTCGGCAAAAGGAAATCACTAATGCATTATAAAATCATAGATGGAGAGAGAAACAACCTAGAAAAATATAAAGAAAAAGGTGAAGACAAACTCTTGACCTAATATAGTCAGTATTTGAGATGTACAATCTACCAGTTCAAACCGAGAAAGAAACTGTGCAAAGTAGAAAACAGAAACCAAAACATAAAAGATCAAAAGTTTGGTAGCCATCTGGCCAAAAGAGAGCATGTGCAAAAGAAAAGGATCCCACTTGATGCACTATAATTGATTATGGAGTGTAAGAGAGCGAGGAACAGGAATAAAACCAGAAGATCAAAGGATCAAAAAGACATGAGGAATGAAGACTAACTTCAGTCTTGCAAGACCTTTCAGAATGATTTGATTAGGGTAACCTTTTATCTAGAGATAGAAACAGAAACCAAAGGGAAATAAGAAAGAAGATAAAAGTAAAAAGGGAAAAGTTAAGGAGAGGAGACAGAAGATAAGATAAGAACATAAGAGAAACCCTAGATCTTGCACAGAGGTCCAAGAACGACCTCCATCAGTGATTGGACTTTTAATAAACAGATTTTCAATCAGACGGTGGTTCGTTTCAGGCGAAAGAAAAGAGATTATGATACTGTGTAGATTTCGCATCCCTTATCTTAGCAATTAAAGCAACACTCAAAACCCAAGACTCGGGAGAGGTAAGGGTTACACGAAGAACGATGGAACGTGTCGATCCATCATTGGGCATGACTTGTAAAACCCAGAGTATTAAACTGTCCAAAACATCTCCTTAAAGACTGACACCCAAAAGCCCAGAAAGAAATCATGGGAGCACAAGAATCGGAGAATAAAGTTGGGAGGTTTTAGATAGAGGAAAGAGATATATGTCAGAGTCAGACGATTAAGAAAACTTGAGTGACGAAGAAGAAGAAGAAAAAACCAGCAAGCATGAGAAGAAACCATGGTATCAAGAAACCAGGAAGCAGGAATCTTTAAAGACAAAAGGAAAGGAAAATAGATAATATTTCACATAACAAGCAGAAACCACATAGAGAACACATAAAAACAACAGTGGGATTTAAACAAAAGCAAGTTATCAAGATGGGAAAAGAATAAAAAAGAAGAAAGAAAGAAATGATTTTTAACAAAGGAAAAATAGAACTATAAACAATCAACAACAAAGCCCTTTCTTTAGTTAGTATCTTTATCAGAAGTGAAACGACAACCACCGAGAATCCAAAACAAGAAATTACGATGGATCAGGCTAGAAAGGAAGGAAGAAAGAAAGAAAGAAAGAAAGAAACATACCCAGCATTACCAAATTCATAGAGCTTTCCACGACTGGAGAAGATAATAAGAGCAACCTCAGCATCACAAAGCACAGACAGCTCATAAGCTTTTTTCAACAATCCATTCCTCCTTTTAGAGAAGGTCACTTGGCGATTGATTTTGTTCTCTATCCTCTTCAACTCTACTCTTCCTCTTCCCATTCTTTTCTCTCTCTGCGTACTGTGAAGACAATATCTGAGATATTATATTTATATATAATAAAAAGACTATAGGATGATGCAAGTATGTATACTGTATCTGTGTGTTGTTTTGGAAGGGGTGATTTTGGTGTTACACAAAAATGGAGGTGAGAAGAGAACAAACTCTTTATAAAGGTAATAGGTTATAGTTGCTAGTGTGTAAGAAGTGGAAGTTAGGGTCCTGCTGCTACTGCTGCCTATATAAATATGTAACAGAGAAGTAACGCTGGATCTTCTTTTACAAGAAAATGGCAACCCAGTATTTCTCTTCTTTTCTTATTCTTTTTATCCCTTTTTCCTTTAATTTTTAGTATTCCCTTTCTTCTTCTTCTTCTTCTTTTTTTTTTTTTTTTTTGTTCCTCTCTGCTACTGCTACAGTACAGTTCCCTTCAGTTTCTTGCTAATAAAATTTCACTTTTTACGCGCTGTTTTTGATGCGCGAGTACACACTTCCACATTGGTCAATAACATAAGCCACCCTGCTTACGACTCCATTAATTCTTGGAAAAACCTTGCAACTTCCAATTTAAGAGATATGAAGTGTTTAAGTTGAAAAATTACATGCTTTTCAATATTTTACTTCTATTTAATTCTCAATATATTTCAAAATTCGACTTTTTAAGAGAAGTGAAATGAATTATATTTATTTGAAGCAGATTCAAAAAGAAAAGAAATAATGTAACTTAGATATCTTTTGAAAAATAGGATGAGATTGGACTGTGATTGTTTGAAGCATATACTTATTAGTGTATATGTGAGCTAACACGCAAAGCAATTTGCTGCCAGTGCAAACTTTTGTGGCTCCTACTAAACCCGCCCCAAGACAAAGACATTGAAAGTAAAATTTCACTTCCATGGAAAAGCCTACCTGATGATCACACTCACAAATATGATATTATTCCTTTGACTTTTATTTTTCAATTGTACGTGGCATGTGGTAAAGACATTATATTAATTTTATATGCTTCCTCTATGCTGGGTATGCTTGTTGATCGGTCCAAATTATGTATAGATGTTTAAAGGTATTTTAAAGCTTTAATAATATATTTCTATATATAAAATGGTGAAAATATGTGTTTTTACCTCACTTAAACTTAATTGTCTATTTTCAGAAATATTAGCAAGAAGAGGAAAATATGGAGCTAAAAGAAGCTTAAGAGAACATATTCGTGCCAAGACCCAAAATTAAGATGCATGGACTGCTAATTATAAGGCTCAAGGGATATTTTAGTTATTTTGTATAATTATTAGGATTTATATTAAGAGTTATTTATGTAATAGTATTTGGTGGATATTAAGATACTTTAAGTCTTATCTCTTAGATAGACTTATATTAGTATACTCATCTCTAGAGAGATTTATTTAGAGGAGGACTATCCTCTATATAATTCTCTGCAAAACTCTAAAGAAAGAAAAAAGAAGGAGGGGAGTTTTTTCCTAACTGCTCTCTACACCGGCCACCATTATTCTCTCCATAATTCTCTACAGTTCTTTATAAACATTTTAGTTTTAGTTTTCATTGTTCTTTGAGGATCTAAGGAGCTTTTCAAGAAGTGGAGACTGATGACCAATCTTCTTCCTACTTGAAGAAATTCTGGATCTTGAGGGAGCTTTTTATTTTATTGTTTTATGTCTCTCTATTTAATACCATGATCATTGGGTTAAATATGTTAGGCTAGTTTTCATAAGTGTTTAGTTTAGTCTTTTTACTTTTGCATGAATCTTGTTATTTATTTATTTAATGAATGATTTCTTTACCTTCGTATCTTTATTAGTTTCAGTTATTATTGTTAGTTAACCATCATTTACTTTAATCTATGTTGGTATAAGAAACCTAAGTTGCATCATTAGCTTGAGTGATTTAGGGAAAAGGCACATCACCATCTCATTCATTAGATCTAGGCTTAAAATAAAACAAGTAGATTACTAAGTAAATGGCTAGATTAAATACTATTTTTAGTATATAGTTTTAGATCATAAGCATTTGCATTTGCATTGCATATTTATTTATTGTTTAGTTACTTTACTTTATGACCATTATCCTCTTAAACATACGATTTAGAGTGTTTAGATTTACTTTTATTGTTTTATGTTGATAATTAGTCTTTATAATAAGTGGCATCATAGTTTCTTGAGAGATCGACCTCGTGGTGAACTTACCCTTACTATAGGAACGGTTCGTGCACTTGCGAATACTAAAAAAGACACATCACTTGTGCTCTTCATTAGAATTTATAGAATTTACATTAATTGATTAAAGTAGAAATCAATTAAATGATGAATCTGATAGAATTCCGGTCTGATTAATATCAAAATAACTATAATTAAACATTTGATTAATTAAAATCTCAATATTTATAATTATTTTTCTTTATTCTTTACCGAAATAACTATGCTGATACTATAATAGAATTTGAATAAATTCTTTTATGAATTCTTAAAAACAGAAATATTAAATACGAATTCTAGTTGATATTTTGGGCATTTTTATTTAATAATTTTCTTTTTGTTTCTTCCAATCAGAGCAAATTCAGAATATAAATGATGTGCTGCGAGTCCCCCACAATTCCCTTTTTCTTTTTTCTTTTAATTAATTTTGGGGGTTACGAGTTCACCGAAGTTCTGAATCAGTACAATCCTTGAACATGTATCGGCCCAGCTTTTTGTTAATAAATCGGGTGGCACTGAATAATAATAACAGGAAGTAAGATAGTATATATATATATATATATATATATATATATATATATATAGGTTTCTATTTTGAGGATAGCGTTGGCATCAATAGTCCACCTAATTCGGTGCCTATTTCTAATAGAACTTCTTTTTACTAGAGATGATCTATCTAGCCTGCAACGTCTTCATCCCACTGCTGTATTAAGTTAGCAGCCCTTTTGCCTCCGCCTCTGTTGTATTGTTGCAGAGGGATCCTAACCCTACCTACCAACCTAAGCCAATGTTCTTACTTAATTCATATTCTTTTTAATACTTAGCATTATTTTGATACACTCATTAGTTTAGATTCAATCCAATTACAATTATAATCCCATCAATAACAAATATCTTTCTACAAAATCTGGCAGAAAATAAATCAAAGTATCAAAATTTTATTAGTTTAAGTTCTGGGTGTCCTTAAGCATAGAGTACTTATTATATTAATTAATGTACTTCCTAATAGATAGGTAGGGTGATATTATAGACATCTCATACCAAAAAATTAATGACATTAATGTTTACTGATAAATCAGCATCAGTGTCCCCTGTTCCTTCGAGAATAAAGTAGATGAATTATTGGGCAATCAATGTGAGCATGCAACTGCTATAGTCATAAGTCATTGGGATATAGTTACAAAAATGGCGTGTAGTTTTAACAGTAATGCATATAGCAATACTGCGATAGCAGTTCCTTACAAAAATTAGACTTGTTATTATTGCTAAACAACCCCTCAGCTTTCTTTAATATTTCGCCCTCATCCTCTTATTCTATCTTTCCTCTTTTGGCTTCCCCTCCCCCCTCTCCTCCAACCACTCTTTTTACTCTTTATGTTTTGTATGGCTCTTCATCGTTTAAAATTAATGATTATGTGTCGATCATCGGAAATATACATCAAACCTATACAATAATTTTTCTTATATAAAGATTTATTAATTTTTTACTTAATGAGGCTTTAAATCCCTTTATAATGAGAAAGAATGAGAAATGGATTATTATAATTTTTATTCAATTAGATTCATGTAAAGGTTTTACAAGTTCATGAAATACAAGTTGGTCATTTGTAAGAATTTTTTCTTAATATGTGTGTTACTTGATTATTTTTATTAATTTCCTATTATTTATAATCAAGATATAGAATTTATCCCTTTATATAGATGAATAATTTATAATCTTCAAATAAGCGAAAAAAAATACTAATGATGAGGAAACTAGTGAGAATTTATAGAAATAAATTCCAGAAAGATTTCAGATTTAAAATTCTTAAACTTGATATAATAAAACTTCTCTATAGTAATATTTTTATAAATGAATAACCTTTATATAGTGACAAAATATTATGGTATCAAATTGAGTCAATTATAAATAGGAATAAATTCTCTATCATAGTAAGTTATACATTTTTTAAGTCTCATTTTAAGAAAATTTTCTTCTATATAATAATACTTGTATAAATAACTTTAAAAAGTATATGTTACGTTATGTCTTGTCTTATTATAGTATTATTTTATTTCATTAATCTTATATATATAATATAATAAGATATTAACATATTTTATCTCCTATTTCTATGATCTCACTAATAAAATTAAATATTAAGTTAAAAAAAAATTTAGTACTCAAACATCCATTAAATTATAACCTCCTCAAGGTTATAAATTTTATCTGGCCTAAAATATAAAGATGTTTTACCATATTTAGATTTAAAATGTTAAATTTTTTAGATTTAAAATGTTAAATCCTGAATAGAGGGAATATATGTTTTAGGTATAATTCAATTCTTCATTTTAGACACATTAATGATTTGTTTCAAATCCTCGTTAATATTAATTAATTTATGCAGTTTTCAGGCGAAACTGTAAAGTTTTTGACTAGCAATACTACATGTTTATTTTTCATAATTAAACCTGTTTTATTATAAATAGCATATTATAAACGCATATAAATACACAAAATAGTTCGATCTTTACGGTATAATTCTTATTCATTCTATGTGAGAGTGACTGCAGATAATGGAAATGGTTGATGATATATTTGATATCTTTATAGGATATTTAGAAGATAAGAATTGGAAATTAGGCAAAATAGATAAATAAAGCTAGGCAAAACGTGCAGGAAACAGTTAGAAGAAGAAACCAAGGACGCATATAAGAAGGCTAAACTGTTGATCAGACAATGTCCATTTGTTAAATATGGAGTGTTCATTGGAGCTAACTTCTGCAACTTGCCATATGGACTTAATTATACTTTCATACCTCTTATCAACCGGATAACATTTGGATGAGCAAAACTATTGTATTTAAGTATTAATTTTAATATTTAAAACACTCATATATATATATATATATATATATATATATATATTTACTTGTAAAGATTTCAAATTTGCGCCCGAAATTAATAATGAATATAAAAAATAGCTGTTATATTATGTAATTTGTGGTCGTCGGACCTCAAATGAATAAAAATTAAAAGGTAAAACACTAAATATCTATATTTGGAAAACAAGCATTAGATCCATAGCTGGGAAGCTAATCTTAAGAATAAGTATATGTAAATGATTTTGTATTAATTGTAAATCTGTGAAGGTACAAAGGATGCAGCGTGGGGCACATGGGTAAGGCTTTCATTTACATATCCTTATCCTTTTCCATCTGTCGCGAGTGGAAGTACGAAAATGAGCCCCCACACAGCTTGAGGTTCTCTTTTACATGGATCGACGTTTCTCTCTCGGTCGGAGCCTCCACGATCCATGTCCACCCTGCCATGACCCAACTCTTTCTTGCCTATTCTCCGGCGCCTGTTGTATATGTTCTCCATGTTTATCCAATTCATATCACCAATGTGTTGATTCAGTGGACACTCCTCTATCATACCAAATAATAAAAATTAATTATGTACATTCAACATTAATGAGTTCATCTGTATGAAGTTTGAAGTGAGACTTAAATTAATGGCGAAAATCGGCATAGTTGTCAATGCGGACATGATTTTTACTTATATTTCTAAGGACTACTCAATCACTAGAAAGTTTGACGATATATACATGTAACTGAAAAATCAAGATTGTCAGCCTAAGTTTTATCTTGGATTGGACTATCACAAAGTGTTCAGAATTAGATGATAGATGTGTGGTCGGGTTTTACTCCACATGCTCAGTTGTACTGCCTAAACCACCAACACAGTACTTAGCTCTTACCTTCTGCAAATTTTTCTTTATGGACTATAATCGGCATGCCCATGTGAATAGCCTTTTGAAAATGTAGAACACTTAGTCATCCATCCTTCCCCATCTCCCAAAATTTTAACCACAAAGAGGTGTAAATAGGATAAGGGTTGGAAAAAAGAAAAAAGGTAAATTAAAATGAATGGTAATGGTCATAGCATTAAAGTGACACACATAATTTATCTATGTTTTCTTTCTTTCTCCCTAGTGGATCCAACTACCTATGGACAAGACAAAGCAGACTAGGGGGTCCTATTTGCAAGAAGGACCCAAAGAGGTGGTGGAGTTGGTTAGGGTTTACCATTTACAGAAAACTTTGATGGGTGAGTAGGGTTCTTCAATGCAAATTGCTGTTTCTTGCAATAACCTTCACTTTCAGCTGAGCTTTCAGTTGCGAGACTTTAAGCATGCTATGTTTGTTTCCTTATATTGAAGAGGGAACAATGAGTACACAGTCAAATGGGACTTGCTTGGAATTATCTTTTGTCTCTATTCCGAAACTAATATTCATTTGCATTTTCCTATGTTTTACTTATAAGGTGGGTTTTTGTAGAAAAATTATTAGGTGAAAATGTTTAGCTAAGCCATGGAATATTTGGCACCTTCTTGCTAGTGTCAGTCTTATGGGTTATGAACCAGAAAGAAACTTTATATGCAAATGGGTCCTCCTCTCTCTTTCATGGGCACTGCAGTTCATGTGGGGTGGGCTGGGGTGGGGTACATGTGGTTTTCAATCTTCCTCAGGATTGTCTTCTAAAGTGGTGGAGTTTGGATTGGGACAGGATTCCCCATATCCATTTTGATGATGATATTTGATATGCTTTCATTATTTCTACATCTTTTTCCTTAAATAAGCTTCTTGGAGGTTAATTTTTCTTTCTTTTATTTAAACAGCCTAAAAAGAAAAATGGAAAAAAAAGAATCAAAAGGGCAGTTTAATACCATTCTAATTGCATCTGCTATAAGGACCGGTGAAAGTGCAACTTACTCCAGTACCACTATATTTATATAGTTGCATTTGAGGTATGGTTTTATTATATACATGTGCCATGTCTATGGTTACAAATGAATCGGCCCTCAAAATTCAACATTATAACAATTCACTTAATTTGTTTAATAAAATGAGCTAAATCTCGACTGATTAGATTTGCCAGCGGTTTTGGCTCAAAAATTAGAAAATTAATAATTTTATATCAAATATAATAAATAAAATAATAAGTATTTTGTAATAAGTATATTGTTTGTGTAATTTAATAATGGATTTTTTTTTTTCAATTTATAATCTATATACCCACCCGTAAACTATAAGTAATAAAATGACTCCTAACTTAAACTCCGTTCCATAATAAATGGGACAAGTTAAAAATATCCTCAATTTGGTTGATTTACAATTATAGGAATGTATCATATAATAAATGAATTTTAAAGTATCGCAGTTACAATAACTTTTTAATGTATTTATTTAAAAAAATTATAAAATTTGAATTAATTCTATATAAAATATTTTAATATGTAATTTTTATATAAAATAATATTCTAAAATATTTTATATAAATTATAACTTTTTATATAAATTAATTTAAAATTTAAATTTAATAAAAATATAAAAATATTTAAAAATCACTAAATTTATTCATACAGTAAATAATAAATATATTTGTTCAGCTTGCGAGCTCAGATGAGTCGAGCACTACTATGCATGAGCTCGATTCATTTAATAAACGAGTTCAAAAATAAAACTCGAGCTCGGCTTGTTTATTTTGAAGAAAGAACTTGAATGAATTTTTGCTGAGCCAAACTTCCATAATGAGAGAGCTCGCGAGTTCAGACGAGTCGAGTACTATTAAGTTCGAGCTCTGCTCGTTTAATAAACGAGTTTAAAAATGAAGCTCGAGTTCGACTTATTTATCCCGATAAACGAACTCAAACGCGTTTTTACCGAGCTGAATTTAGCTTCAATTAGTCGAGAGCAATTTAGTTCATTTGCTGCTCTAATAGAATCTTTGTAATAACAAACGTAAGGAAGGAAATTGGTTTAAGCAAAAGGGTAAATGATTCTACAACAATTTGATCCTTTGACTGATTGACCGCACGAAAATACTGAATACATCTTTCAGTATTCTAAAGTTAAACAATTGTTTTCTAAACAATCAGAATACACAGGTGACTAGTAGTGACCCCTCCATTTCAATCGACGGTCATTCATCGGTAAAGAAACAGCGAGGAAACGGCGTCGTACATGAAACTTGCTTTTCGCAAAGCCCAAGTTATAACAGGGCCTTTAAGGAGACAAGCCCAAGTCTGCTCTGTTAGGCCGTAGTACTAACTAGCGTAGCTGAAGCTGACCGGTATCGGCAGCTGAAGGAAACGAACTACCAGACTCGGCGCTGCGGTTCCATTGGGAGAAAAAATAAAAACGAATAAAGATGGCGGGAGTATCAGAGGTACAAAGGAGATCTGGAGGAAGGCCATTGGGCCCTCCTCCTAGAGGTCTTCCTCCTGTTCAGCCTGTTGATCGTGAAAAGGTATTTTACAAACTCTTCTTCATTGATTTTCTAGGGTTTTATTGCCTAATTCTCAATTATGTAGCTTAGTTTAGTTCATCAACTATATGGTATCATCTACATCTATTATAAGAGCTATGTGTTGCATTTATAATTATTTTTTACTCTTCCTTTACCTACTCTAATGCATTTCTTTTTTTTTTCTTCCTTCTTTGGGTATTCTCTCCAATTGGGATTCCAGACGTGTCCTTTGTTGCTTCGCGTTTTTACTAAGGTATGTGCTCCCACTGTTCTGTGCTCTTGTCCGAAACTCTTTTCTATCTGCTCAGTTTGTAAAGACTTGTTAAATAAGAACTTGAATTTGCGAATTATCATTAAGACAGAATATGGAAGGGGCTAGGCACAAACTCTTTCTCAATTATGGATATAATGATTAATTCTTGTTGAACTCTAAACTGCGAGCTATATATGGAAAATTTACTCTAAGCTCTCACTTGCCTAATTTGCTGCAGATAGGGAGTCATCATTCCAAGGAAGATTTTGCCGTGAGAGGCAAGGAGCCCAAGGATGAGGTCCAAATCTACACATGGAAGGATGCTACTCTTCGAGAGTTAACTGATCTGGTTCGTACAAATCATCTACCATTACTCTGTTTATATTCATTTAATGGGAGGTTTCAGAGTCTTGCTTAATGTTTTTGAGTGGCTTTAACCTCAGCTTGAGTATGACAGTAGGTAGGAGAAATTCATAAACCTCGGTGTTGCTCATAGGTTTAAGAGTGTCTTGAAGCTCATACAGGTCCCGGAGCACCAAAAAGAATGATCTCAGCATCTAAGCAATACAGTTCTAGTCATAATCTCAATGATTCATAGATTTATAGTGTTTGAAGAGGCTAAAACTGCAAGGTGGTTGGGAAGTCTTAAATTGGTCACAAGATGAGAAGTAGCTGTCAGTAACACGCCACCTATGTCTCACCTAAAAATGACCTGAATACCTGATTTCCTTTGTTATGAATTCCACCTCAATGGTAACTTGTATTGCTACTCCCAATTACTAATTAAAACTGCTTTCTTCTTCCTTTGAATAAGGCTAGGTTTTGAGCCATCTTCTTAATTTGTTTATTTCCCTCCTTACAGAATATGTGCACAGTGTGACAGGGTGGCTTTGTCTTAAACTGTTCGTTGGGACAGTCTCTAGTCTTAGTTGGACGCTTGATTGAATCACATTGTCTGGCTGAGTAGCTTCCTTTTCCTTTAATGGTTTTCTGCCTCTTGTTGGAGGTTTTGGTTTAGATTTCTTCATTGAGCACCATCTCTTGAAAGTTCTTATTTCTTTTAATTATTTTCTGCACTGAACAGTTCTGGTTGCAGTCTTTTCATTCCACACTTTAATCTGATTTCGTTCACAGGTCAAAGAGGTGGCTCCAGCAGCAAGGAGAAGAGATGCTAGACTTTCATTTGCTTTTGTATATCCTGACAAAAATGGACGTTTCGTGGTGCGAGAGGTCAATCACTTTGCTTTTTTTCCCTCCCTCTTGCATGTATGGATGATTTTCGTTTTCATGTTCTCAAGCATGATAATGTACAGATCCCTAAATTTACCATCTTCCTTTCGATTTTCTCTTTTTTCCTTTCGATTATGTCTTCCTCCCATTCCTCACTTCCAATTAACAGAGGGGAAGGAAAAAAAGAACCTGAAGGAAGTCCCTTAGATGTGAAAATAGTTTTTAGTGTACTGCACTGTTCATTAACGCAAGCAAGCTGAGAATTTTGAGGTGTATGTCAGATCTATCATAAGGTTCTCACTGTGGAAAATTTCATTGCTTCATGAAGGTGGGAAAGACATATTCCAATAGAAGTGGAAAATTAGATGATGGCAAAGCATTGGCTGAGCTTGGCTTCCAGGTATACAAGAATGCTCGTTTTGGCATAATGTATTATTCTAAAATAATTTGCATATGGGATTTGTGGTTGACATGTTCTTCACTTTTGCAGATTGGAGATTACTTGGATGTTGCAATTCTGTAGAGAAGATTTCGCTGCGGTTTCAAAAGGGTGCATCATCAGGTTGATTTGGGATCATTGATTTATGCTTGAGATGCAAGGGGTGATCAGAAAGATGCTAACATGTTGCAGTTGCCAAAGTACTTAAAAATTTTAGAAATTGCTGAGCCATGGCAAACAATCACAATGTTACAAGTAAACAGACGCTAGAGTAATTATCCCATGCAGCTTGAACTTTGTTAAGAGTTTTTTGAAGCCACTGCTGTGAGGCTTCAGGGGAATGAACTGTACTAATTGTATGTGCATCAATGGAATTTTAGTATGGCCTTGCTTTTTCTGTCTGTTATTTCACATCACATATCTGGCGTTCATCCAGACTTTGATAGGCATTTTAGTTTCTGAATTGCTGTTATACGGATTTCCTTATAAATCTGGAGGGCACCGGTAATTTACTTTCCACTGTCGTGGTGTATGGTGCCAAGTTCCAACAAAGATTAACGACTGACACTGTTAGCGGTGGTTAAAAGGTTAGTGTTTATCCCCCTAAGATGATTGTTTTAACATGATCAAACTCATCCTTGAAATTTTATCTTAACTGTAGATGAAAACCTGTTCCATTATCTGTGGTTTCCTAACATCATTAATTCATTCATGTATTCTAGCAGCGGTAAGGGAGAATTTCTATGGGATAGAACAAGCTTCTGTCGTGGTCTCAAGTTGATCTGATAATATGATATAGCCAAAAAGAAAAACTGAATTCAGGAAATAGATTTTGTTGGTTCTTTTGAGTCAATTATTAACATGAAACAAAGCAATGTTGGACAATAAAATCTTGTATTATTTCTAAGCACAAGTGTACCGCCACAACTTACTTCCTGTTCATTTCTGGGCAACGATATTAACTGGGCCAAACTCAAATGACTTTTGTGCTGGTTCTATTGATCAGACAAATATTTGGGTCAACTTGAATGAAACCATTTGCATGTCAACATCTTGTAGGTACGATTAAAAACACAATGCAAGCTGGAACTCCTTTAATTCTTTTTTCTTTTTTCCCTCCTGTTGATAATGATGTATGATAAATGAACAAAAATTGCCACCGTTATTTCTCTGTTACTGATGATAAGGAACCAAAACTACCATTTCTTTGAATTGCTAACGATTAGCAAAGATTATTTAATTAAAAACAGAGAAAGTCAGATAATGTTGAGTATGTCGGTCGGCCTCCTAAAACGACATCGTCTGTTTGCGTTTTTCCTTTCCCTTGTGCAAGTAAACAACAAAAAAGAAAAAATTCATACATTATCGTTAATCACGCGCAGGGAGGGAGAGAGAGGAAAACAGAATCAGAAAAACGAAAGCTTGCTCTTACTGATCTAAAGAAAATAATAATAATAATAAAATAACGAAGGTAAAAGAAGAGAGTTGGCTTCCAATAATAACACTTTACTTTCTCCGTTTACACGTTTCTCTCTCTTCTTTTCTTTCATTATTAGTTTCTCTTTCTGTTAACACTCTCACTCTTGTCATTATCCTTCGCTTAACAATGCACTCCCGCTAGATCTTTTCTCAATTCCACTTGTATATTCTCATTCCACTCTCTTCTATTCTCTTCTCTATCTCTCTCGCTTTTAGTTATGCAAGTTTTAGGTTTTTAATTTTGTGTTGATTCGTTGTTTGTTAGGTGTTTGATTTATAAAATGGCGTTGAAGCGAGGATTATCAGGTTCCGGAAGGAACAGAGGCGGTGGATCTCGATTGCCGATTGCTCTTGTTATTTTCTTCTCTATCCTGGCACCGTTGATTTTCTTTTTCGGTCGAGGTCTGTATGCCATCGATTCAATTGGTCCGTTCTTTACTCTTTCTGTACTGCTTAATTTCAACATCTTAATCTGCATTTTCGATAGATCTTATGCTGTTTGCTTGTCCAGTTTTTGTAATGAAGTAAATAATATTGCTGATTGTTCGTCTGAATGTTCACACGTGGGCCAATTTTTGCTGTTCATGTTTGTTGTGATTTCACACTCCGGTTAGTTTTTGGATTTTAATTCTGCATTACTGTGTAAACCAACACATTTTCTGTATTATGCTAAATCAATTCAAAAACATCAGTAAATTCTCTGTATAGTGCCTTATTATTTGGTATGGGAGCCTAAGCCGAGACCTGAGATTGATAATCTTCTGCTTTGCGTTGTGTTGTGATCTCTGTAGACTATTCAAATTAAGTTTCACCTTATTGGCTCAATGTTTGTGGTTGTCCTTTTAATCATAATTGTCTGTTTTCTATTGCTGGGTTCTGGTTATATCCCTGTGCCCTTTGTATTAAGTGATTACTGTCGCTTTTGCAGATCAAAATAATGTTCCAGTTGGTTACAGCAAGCTGGTAGCTTCTTCAAAATCATTATCTTCTTATGCTTGTTATCTTAGAAGTTTGCTCTGTCTTGTTTTATACTCATCTGAGAAAGGAAAATTGAGCAGGATTTGGATTGGAGAGAGCGGTTGGCTTTGCAGCACATTAAATCTCTTCTCTCAAAAGAGGCAAGTGCAAGTTGGTGTGGTTTGCTGCATATGAGAAGTCTATATTTGTTGGTTTCGTTAAATGTTGACAGGGTGGTTTTAGTTTCATAATTCAATCCCATGGCCTTCTAATTTGAGCAACCTTATAGGTAATTGATGTTATCACAGCGAGCACTGCTGATATGGGGCCTTTAAGTCTTGACTCTTTCAGAAAGAACAATTTGTCAGCTTCATGGAAAGTTATAGGGGTGGAGGCACCAGTCAAGAACAGTGCCACTTCTGAGGTTAGAATAACTACCCTAATGTGGCTTGACTTGAATATGATGCAACTTTTTTGTATCTCCCTTATTATTTTTGTGTAGATTTCATATCAACTTTCAGTCTCATATTATTGATTGTTTTGGGTTATTATCACTCCTGTAGCCAAATAAAACAGTAACAATATCCAAGCAAGAAGCACCGAGAGGCAAAGCGGATGGCATCTCTGGTAAGATTTCTCTTCAGTCAACTATTATTAGTTATTGGTTCTTGACTGCATTTTTGATCCGGTATTGTTCTATTTTTCCCTTGCAGATGATCATTCTCAATTCATTGACACACCTGATAAACTAGCTCGAAGGGTAAGTATTATCTTGTCTGTGTTGTTCAGTAGTTACCTAAGTTATTCTGGGCTCTTACAATGTCTGACTTGTAAACTAATTCTCTTGTGAAATTTTGCAGCAATTGAGAGAGAAAAGACGTGAAAAGCGTGCAAATGACTTGATGCGGCAAGATAATGAAGTGATTTTGAAACTGGAAAATGCAGCCATTGAACGTTCTAAATCAGTTGACTCTGCTTATCTGGGCAAATACAGTATATGGAGGAAAGACAATGAGAATGAGAACCCTGATTCAACAGTACGTTTAATGCGGGATCAGATGATAATGGCAAGAGTATATATCAGTTTAGCTAAAATGAAGGAAAAGCTTGACTTGCATCAAGAATTACAGGCTCGGCTCAAAGAGAGTCAACGTGCCTTGGGAGAGGCAACAACTGATTCTGATCTGCAACGCAGGTAACTCAAATTTGGTGTCAATGTGTTCAATAATCTTCATATTCTGTTTCTCCTTTCATGCTGAGTGTTGATGGCTATTCCAATGCTTTTAATTGGGAATTTCTAAGATGTACATTATTTATGTTTAGTGCGCCTGAGAAAATAAAAGCTATGGGCCAAGTTTTGTCCAAAGCGAGAGAGCAATTGTTTGACTGCAAGTTGGTTACTGGAAAGCTCAGAGCGATGCTTCAAACAGCAGATGAACAAGTTAGGAGCTTAAGAAAACAGAGCACTTTTCTGAGTCAGTTAGCTGCCAAAACAGTTCCAAATGGAATCCATTGCTTGTCTATGCACCTGACAATTGAATACTATCTCCTTCCTCCAGAGAAGAGAAAGTTCCCCAGAAGTGAGAATCTGGAAAATCCCAATCTTTACCATTATGCTCTCTTCTCTGACAATGTCTTGGCTGCATCAGTTGTTGTCAACTCAACCATCACAAACGCCAAGGTAATTTTCTTAGTCTGTGGTTCCAAATGCTCTATCCCAAATCAAAAACAAACAATTCCGACTCTCAACTTTGAAGGGAGATTTAGTTTAAAGACTCCTATCATTTCTGAAATTGGATTTTATTTTGTTTGTCTTCAAAAATACTTTTTGGATGTACTGCAGGATCCTTCCAAACACGTTTTCCATCTTGTTACCGATAAGCTTAACTTTGGAGCTATGAATATGTGGTTTCTATTGAATCCTCCAGGGAAGGCTACTATTCATGTTGAAAATGTTGATGACTTCAAGTGGCTTAATTCATCTTACTGTCCTGTTCTGAGGCAGCTCGAGTCTGCTGCAATGAAAGAGTATTACTTCAAGGCAAATCATCCAACATCTCTTTCATCTGGTTCTTCTAATTTGAAGTATAGGAACCCAAAGTATCTTTCAATGCTTAATCATCTGAGATTCTATCTTCCAGAGGTCTACCCCAAATTGAATAAGATCCTGTTTCTTGATGATGACATTGTTGTTCAGAAAGATTTAACTGGATTGTGGTCAGTAAATCTGAATGGAAAAGTGAATGGGGCAGTGGAAACCTGCGGTGAAAGCTTTCACCGGTTTGATAAGTACCTGAACTTTACAAATCCCCATATTGCTAGAAATTTTAACCCGAATGATTGTGGTTGGGCATATGGGATGAACATATTTGATCTTGATGAATGGAAAAAGCAGGATATCACTGGTATATATCACAAGTGGCAAAACATGGTGAGTATTTGAAACCTTATGCATTGATCCTGTTATCTGTTTCTGCTTTGATATACAGATTTTCATGCTTGCCATTTTAATTTTAAAATGGTATACACTTTGATGAAATTGCAAGTTTGCTGAGATCAAAGTTTGTATCTCATCTATTTAGTACTTTGCATTATCCATTTGGTACCATTGGTTCGAAAAGTGGATGCTATAAAAATGATATAACTATGTTTGGTTATAGTTTCGCATTCTTTATTTTGTGCTTCCCTTTTGATAGCCATGGCATCATAAAGTGATTTGCACTGAACGAAATAACAAAGTTTTCTAGTCCAGTTCTGCATCTCTTGTATTTTAGATTTGCTTTTACTAACATAGAATTTTTTGTTCAAAAAATGATGCCATAACAATGATTTAGTTCTAAGTTGTTTCCTGAATTTAGATAGTGATTGGAGTGCAGCTTGTATTGTTGACATTAGAATATATTGGAAGTAAATTTCTGGTTACCTCTCTATTTTAAACTATCCATCCTGTTATTTCTGATTTCTTTTGCTATTTTGTTGGTTATAAGAATGAAGATAGGGTACTCTGGAAGCTCGGGACATTACCTCCTGGCCTGATTACATTTTATAAGTTGACACATCCACTTCAGAAGTCATGGCATGTGCTCGGATTAGGCTACAACCCAAGCATTGATCGGAAGGAGATTGAAAATGCAGCAGTCGTGCATTACAATGGCAACATGAAGCCATGGCTGGAGATAGCTATGACAAAATATCGGTCGTACTGGACCAAGTACATTAAGTATGACCATTCATACCTTCGCAACTGCAACCTAAGTGAATGAACCTGATCATAAGCCAGCAAGGGACACCCAAATGGTTTACCTCTCTGTATGCAAATCTAAGGCCAGATGATTGGTTTATCTGCACAAGGAAGGCAGTTGAATTTTCCATGCTGTGTTCCTTCTATCCACATTAATTGTTTATTCTTCTTTGTAATTCATCATATTTGTTCTCACTGTCTGGTATCCATTCAAACTAGGTAATAGATTTAGTGCATTATTGACCTGTAAAGAAATATTAAGATGTCGATCTTTTCTTCCTCTTTTTCTCGGCCCCCTGCCCCTCTTCAATTTTGAACAGGAATAGTAAACATCATATAAATGCTAATTTTCTGTTCTCTTTGACAATGGTTCACTAGTATCATGGATTTTCTTCCCTTCCAACTCCCGTTAGCTTACTGCAAAGGCTTAACTATGGGGGGTTTGTGTTCTCGGTATATGAGTGCTTGTGCTAGTTTTTATTGATTGGGGAACTAAAGATGGAATTGCAAATTATGGTGTTTGTTGCAAAAGAATTTTTTTGGTCTTGTCAGAGTTTTAAGTACTTCGTGTGAAATCAATACGAGATTTGACAGAAATTCCGTGTTATTCCCATTTACTGATGCCTTGAAAGAGATTACAGAAATTCTGGCCCTAAATTATCGAGACTTGTATAGTGAACCCGAACAATTAAATTTTGTTTTAGTCTTGGAGATTAGGAATTTAACTGTCTTGCCTATAAATAATTTTTTATGTATATAAAAAGCTGTTTTGGGGTGTTCTGATTATTCTTATTAGTCAAATGTAATCAGCAAGTTTCAGGCCATCATCTCATATGATTAAAATACTTATTTACACATTCGTACAGATGAGACTTCTCATTTTCCTGGATCTTGATCTGACTTGAAAAGAAGGAAAATAGGTAACTCTGTTTCATTGTATTTTGCACCGTCTGAAATGACTCGATTCTTTACAAGTAAAGCGACATGCCTGATCTACTATTCTGTTCCGAAACATGTTTTTTTTTTTTTCTTTCGTTGTGTGCAGATGTGTTTCTTTCTACTAATGCTGGAATTGCAATATTCTTTCATCCACTGTCCGACTGCTTGTCAGTCATCATTTTAAAATTAGATCCTGTTCGAGTGCGGTGAATAGAAGAGAAAGCATCCAGGGTCAGAGTTGTTCAAGATGCACTTTGAAATGCATCCAACTTAAACTAGTTAACAAAAAACAAGAAAAATTTAAAAAAGAAAGCCTTGTTATTCTAGTTGCAGTATCTTTCACGAACCTCCTAGTCTACATCTCTAGTTCTTCTCCCTTTTTCAAACTTTTTATCTTGTATAAAACAATCATGTCTGCCTCCCATTATCTCCACGACTGATACCTCCATCCACCAAAAGGCTCAATCCTTGCCTAGGCTGAGAAACATGTACGGATACTGATGCAGTGGTGAGAATGGCTTTGATATATCGAAGATAAAGTTATGTAACTGATTGGTTTTGTCCGGAGAGAATCTCATCTTCAAAGTCTCCAACTTTAATGGGTATATATATTTTATATAACTTGGGTCTAGGCGAGAATCGTGTGCTCCTAACTACCAATAATCATCCTTCTTTTTCTTTTTTAGTCTTATTTTGCTTTTGTAGGCACCTCTATGGTAGAGGTCAATTCTATTAGGGAACGTGTCATCTTTTTGTTGGAAGATCTTTTCTTTATGGGTTTATTTTGTTTCACAAAAAATAATTAAATGTCTGTCAATTAATATATTAATTGCCAGTAATTACTTCCAGCCACCAGCGGCCTAAATTCATCCCTGATCACCGGATGCTCATTGAAAAGAATATTCAACTTCGTTATTTTGTCTGATTTTTTTTTTTTTTATATTCAATCAATATATTTAAAATCTAAAACTATATGAGTTTCAAGTATCTTAATCTTTTTTTATTGAAAAAGAAAGTAATACTCTCAGACAACATCAACAATTAATCTTATGACTTTTCTTATGCAATCAAACAATTAGATAACTCTTATATAGAAAACATTATTTGACCCAAGTTTCTTTTGCCCTGTATTTCCTCCTTGGGTATGATATCTTTTTGTTTTCTTTTTGTCCTCGAAGTGCAGTAACAAAGATGCTACTAGATATTTGGTTACTTATAAAAAAAGAAATGAACATACAATGTAATCAAAAAAGAAAAATCCCACATACAAGAAAAGATGAAATGGACTAGAAATGATAGATTTGAAGGATTCTGTACAGACAAGATCTGATAGTTACATCATGCGTTTTTTTAATTTGTTGAACAAGAGAAGTGACATTTTAATGAGTGCTGAAAAGGCAGGCATGAATCTGATGTTGATCCACCATCTCCACATATGATGGTGATGGAAAATTTCTGAAAAAACTCCACTGAGTAGTGGATAGTGGATGCCGATTCTTTGAAAGGGTATTCCTACTGTTTCTACCCTTGAGTATAGCTAGAAGATAATTTTCATTATAGATTGTTCTGTACTTTCTATTTTCATTTCATATTTTTTTGTTCGTCTGGGACTTCAGTGGTAGCTCTTATGTTCATGAATTCTAGTCCTTCTAACAGAGTTTTTTATCTTCATAATTATCGTAACTGCACTAACTTTTGACACTAAATCATAAAGTTAATGGCTGGATTGGGGAGTATTTACATAATTTCACATGGAGATGTAATCATCAAGTTAAGGACCCGTCCATTATTGCCCTAACTTCCACCTTTTCTGGCAGTTGACAGGTTCTATACTGTCACTTTTGTGATATTTGCATGCCTAATGTAGACCATGAACGTGCATCTTCCGCAAGGCACGACTCACACCCTTTTTCTGTTCCTTTTTTTTTTTTTTTTTTTTTCCATCATAAAAATATAACTTTATTCTGGATTTTTTTTAGAGCATGGGGATTTGCAAGTTTTTAAATTGGTAGAGTTTCTTACTCTGATAAAGCTTTTTGGTGAAATTTGATCCCAAATCTAATTCTATCACTAGACTAAGTCATCAGAAGACTAAATTAGTGGGATTTTTCATTTAACACTAATCAAGATGCTAACTGAATTTATGTTTAATCTTGGATGAAAGAGAGGTGTTTTTCTTTTTCTGATAGAGGTGTTTGTCATATACAGCTCATATCCTAGAAAAAGTGAACAGAAAAAGAAAAAGCGAATTCAATTCTTGTCTAAAGTTAGAATTGAGTTAAGAAAAATTAATCCACGCCGGCCAGTTTGAAGCTAACATGCACTTAGATTTTGATAAAATAGATAAATTCTGATGCCATCTTACTCAATTTTCAGCGGAGCATTAATTAACGACGATTAGAAAAACGAAAAGAATTATCAAGTTTGCAGAGGTTTTCATTTTCTTTTATTACTAGGTCTGTTAAATATCAAAGCAAATACTAATGCACATGGGTGACTATATATAGCTGTGCAATCAGAAAGTCCAGAAATATTGGAGCTTCAAATAGAATTTGCTTATACAAATAATATGTACATACAAAAGTGATCTAGGGCACCCACAAATGACACAGGCAAAAAGTAGCTTTTAAACTTGCTATGTGTTTTGCCAGATATAGGGAAGCGGACCGACCAACCTTTTAAAACCCAATAACATATTACTATAAAGTGTACGATTTACTGCTAACTTTCCATTCTTTGCTCGCAACACAAAAATTTATTGAAGGTAGTGCTTCTGGTTTGGTTTGTTTGTTTTCTTTTGCATTTAGAAAGAGAAAAATACACACAGTTTTCATACACCTCCCTGCAAGTTTAATGGGAAGATACTATGATATATGAAACCTGTGTTTTCTTAAGGTGTGTGTTATTCCACATCTGTTGCTTCCTCCAACAAAACCATGTTCGTTTAGCTGAGCTCATTAAATTCTAATTACAAATTAATGGAAATGAACTTAAATGGATTGACAGAAAACCAAAAGATTTGAAAAGGAGATTATATTCTATAACCTTAAATCTTGCATGTTGCAGTTTTAAAGGCTACCAAAGAATGTATTATTTGAACACTACTAAGCGCAGCATTCAAGATTTAATATCTTATGGGCATCTGATTATTTGGTTTTCGGGCTTACATTAAGAGGTGTCCCCCCCCACATCAGCACAGTGCGTCTTTATTCTCTCTTAGTGGTCCTAATGCTCCAGCCATATTATTAAGGAGAGAGATTATGTATTTCACCCTAATACAACCATATCATCATACTCAATATTCTTCTAGCTCGTACATATTAGCTTATATTTCATTGTCTACTTTGGGAAGATTTTATTCATTGTGCAGCACCAAATAATAATCAAATGTTTCACGCACGCTATTAGCTATACTTCAATTGAAACCAAAATTGTTTTTTTTAATATGGTAAGATCTTGAGTTTGAATTCAATTGAAATCGCTAATAATAAAATAATAATAGTTAAAATTAGCATGCAGACCAATAAGAAAGAGATATTATATGTCATGTGCATTGAATTAAAATTAGAATAAAGCTTCAACAATAATGATTTTGAAGAACAAAGAATATCTACTTTAAATAGTCATTTAAAGCTTTTTGCATTTTTGTTGATTCCAAATTCTATTTATTATATGTTGGTTAATATTATGAAAAATCCTTATCTAGTGTTCTTTTAATATATTAAACAATGAGATGTGAGTTTTACGTGTATATTGTCAGTTCGTTGGCCAAACAATTAAGTATTTAAAAATTAATTGGTACATAATATGTAATATTAGACATATAATCAAGGGCTTAATTGATTTTACATGCAATGCAATGGTCGTGGCAAATATCATAGAGGCAAAAGACAAGCGTACATTCATAAATAAGAAAAAGAGAATAAAAATAAAATAGAAAGAAGCTATGGAGCACATTCAAACTCTTTATTCCTAATTGGCTTCTTTACTTGATATGATTCTCTCCAACACTAACACACTAAACACCTAATCACAAACCAGCTGGCCTAGTTTTTGGTGTTTCTGTTGCCTTTTTCCCGATAGACCCACCACGACTAGAAAATCTTTTCCACTGCTGTTGAGCATAGAAATGGTACTTTCATAGGTCTAACCAAAAAGAAAAAAAAAAAATCAGCTCTTCTTTTGCTGCAGCCAGTTTGCGAATACATCTAGGGTTTTCATGTCTGCCCTGTAATATTTCTGGGTGAATTCTAGCAGTGCTGGCCATGTAAAGTCTGGATAGATCCTTGGATTATTGGAGTCGACCAAATTCTTTGGCGGCTTCACCACCTTCTCCATGTTTGGACATAGAAAGAAAGCTAGTGACTTCCTTACTGTTCTATTATTTACCACTGCTCTGTGCAAGCAACTCTTGAAAATGCCATTTGAAAGAGCCTGAAATATCAAAAACTTCATTAAGTAAAAAAATTTATTATCGCACCAACTAATACCCTTGCATGTAGCTACGACCCTATTCAACCTCTCGGCCACGGCCAAGGAGACAAATCTATTAACTACACCCATGAGTATTAGCTCACAGTGGTTCTGGAGTTATCTCTAAAACTGTACACCCATCAAAACCCACAAATACATGTGATCATAAATTCCAAAATGCGAAAACTTAGGATTTTAGTATAACCGTAGCTAGGGGTGAATGCAGCTAGTAGTCTATTGATGATCTTACCATGAAAGTGTCGCCGATGTTGACAACAAAAGCTTGTGGATCAGGATGAACAGAATGCCATTTTTCATCAACGAAAACTTGGAGGCCACCAACTTCATCTTGATGAAGAATCGTCAAGGAAGTTGGGTCACAGTGAGGACCAGTTCCAAGAGTTAAATCAGGTTTTTGGCAAGGAGGATAGTAGTTCAATCTCATTATGGAATCATTCCCTTCAAAGAATTCTCTGAAATATGCTCTCCCCACTCCTAGAGTTAACCCCAAAAGCTCCATAATCCTAAGGGAGAGTGTGCTCATAGCTTCGCAGTATTCTTGGTACACCTTGCTATTCAAAGGAAATCAAGAAATTAAAGAAAATGATGATAAACAAGAAATGGAAGACCGTTTTCATTTTCATAACTTTTGGAATAAAATGATGCTCTGTTCTTACCCAAATTGTCTGAACTCTTCTCCCATAACGTTCGAGAAGTATTCTTGGACAATGTTGGAGAAATTATTGTCATCACAATATCGAAAAGAAAGCGTTTCTTTCCATGGAAGTTTTGAGGAAAACCTTCCAGTGAAGCTACTTGCATATCCACAGTGATCCCCTATCCTTCTTTGAGCTCGTTGCTTCACCATCATGGGCATGCTAAAAAACATCTCCATATACTCGTGAGCTTTCGCTATAAGACGCGAATCAACGCCATGATTAACAACTAGAAAGAACCCATGCTTCTTGCATGCCTCATTAACTAGCTCAACAGCTTTTGATACAGCCAAATGGTCTCCAGAAAGGAAGCTACCCAAGTCAATAGGAGGAATTGCAAGCTGAGGAGAGTCGAGGCATGGTTTCTCATGGTCAGGCCAAACGAACTGAGAAGGTATGTTGGATTGATGTTGAAGAATGGACGCATCGAAAACCAAAGTCTGTTGTGGTTCCTGGAACTTTGGTGGGAGTGTTAGATGGGGAGGAGGAGCAGGAGGAGGAGACAATGCCATGTTTGAATCACTCTGATCAACAGTTACAGGCATACAGAATGTAAGATTCAGTTTGAAGTTGAAACTGAAAATTAAACAAGGAGAAGAGGTCGGTTAGTGAGAAGGAAAGAAAGAGAAGAGCGATAATTAAGTAGGAGAGGGAAAGAAAAAGAAAAGACAAGGCCGTTCCTTGGAGAGGTCGGTGACCAAACAAAATTGGAATCTTATCGGTTTCACTGTTGCGTCATTCCTTTCTTGAGAGTGTGCTACCCAGTCTCATCCTTCGTCCCTATTACTTACTCTCCTTCACAAACTACAATATAAATTACATAGTTAGAGATGATATATTAATACTACTGCAGTTATATATCTCCACAACTATAATTTCAAATCCAATTTATTTATTTATTTCTAAAAAAAAGGAGGTACATAAGATCTACAAGAAAGAAGGTTTTCTTCTTCCCTCAGATGCCAAATAAATTCCCACCAATTCTGGTTGAGATATGTACATGTTACATTGTGTGATGGACCTACTTACACTTCACTGCCGCCTACATATATAATTATATTATTTTACTACAGATACATGTGATGCCTGTATATATATATATATACATATAGCTATAGAGATATACATATTAACCCTTATCATTGCCCAGTGTTAGAGAAGTATGTAATGGTCGACTCCCCGAGTCGCATTAACTGCCCCTCTACAGTTGTGAAGAATTCTGGAGAATTTTCCCTTTAATTAAACAGGGTATAAAGATACATACAGTATATAGAAGAAGTAAAGCAAAACAACTCTATACGTATCCATGTATATGGAAAGGATTAGCCGTTTTTGTATATACATTTATAAGCAAAACAGCTTTATATTAAGCTGCAAGTTTCTAAACAATGAAAAATCGTACATAGTTCAGCCTGGAGAGCACTAATTATTAAGTAGACGAGAAGCTAACAGAAGAAATTTGACCTCAAAAGGCAACTCACAACTTGGCTTTCGTTTTCATGCGAAAGTCCCAGCCCATTTGAGCGGTTGATTCCATAGCGCAGCTTGCTGATGTTGATTGATGTGGAATTCTCCTGATGACAGTCTCCCGGCCCCTTCATTTAGTACTAGTCTTTTTCTTAGACCAACAATGTATGCTGCGATATTCTTATTCAAAATATAATTCAAGACTGCTCTTTTATCTTTTATCTATGGTTGAGTTTCAACCTCCACCCTTTCACCCATGATAAAAAGAAAAGAAAAAATCATTTTAATTAAGAAAATAACTAAATTATACTCATCATGTATACATTATTTCATGATACGTTTGTCCAATCGGAAACACCAAATTCGAATGGCTGGCCATATAATAGCCCAGAATAAAAGGAGAGTGGAATAACTTGCATGATATTGCAACCATGCAAATTAATTCTATATAAAAAAATATATAATATATATTCATGCTTGTCTGTCTGAATGCCATGCAATTTGCATATTCAGCCTGTTTATTTAATTATTTAATTTGGATACTTTTTCTTGCCCAAACTCAAATCTAAAATAGCCAGTACGTACCTTTCTCCTTGAAAAGGCCACTCCACTTGACTTGACCCACAAAGATGCTATCTCCTTATTATATGCCCATCCCATTATAAGACCTTATGCTTTTCATATATGCATTTACTCTTCTTTTTCGGACATTATTTGGATTGCTTAAGCAATTTTGTTCCAGATTTAGAAGATTATAAAGAGAGAATTAAATATAATTATGAGGGTTATTATGGTGCGCCTTATAATAGACCACGTATCCATTGCTTTGTTTAATTACTTTCTTGATATATTATAAATGAGATTCTAATAATCGCTGCGTTGAGAAAATTAAAAAAAAAAAAAAACACAAAAAGAGACATTTCTAAAAATACGAATATGATGCTTGATTACATATATGAATAACATTATTATTAAGACATTGCATTTGGTAGCTTAATGTAACTATCTCAAGTCATTAAATATTCATTTTCAGCATATCCACGTACATGATCTTTAATAATAGTTGATACATAAATTTCATATTATATTAACTAAGTTATGCATTGATTAGTGATGATATCACATCATGTATTAAGAATTAATTGAAGGATTTTTAGCTTTGATGTAATTTTTCTCCTTTAGAATTTCTTTCTTATATTAAAGAAAATACTATAAAAGCATAACCATAATCTATGAATTAGATCATCATAAATAAATTAGTTTTTAAAGAGTCTTGGAATGCATGTACCATGTCTTATTCTCATCCACCATATCAGAATTACAGTGAAAGAACTTCCACGTCTCATTTTCAATTTGATGTGGCAAAGATTGTTTCTAATGTATTTCTATGATTTTCAATTCAGACATTTATAGAATATGTGGTTGTATTAATGTATTATTTTTTTATCAGTTATGAGAAACTCGTAGATATATATAACAAAGAAAAATTACATAAAAATATCTGTAATAGTGACTTATTTAGTTTTAATTATAGTGATTAATGGTTATAAATACATCAATCAATGTAAATGCTCCATTTAATAAATAATGTTACATATTAACATGTAATTTTACTTATTTATAAATGATTTGATAGATCAAGTGTAACACCGGAATTTTTCTTTAATAAAGATAATATTAAAATGACTAATAAATGAGTTTTTATTTAAATTAATTTTATTTTATTTTTATTTGATTTAATTTGGAATGATTTAATGAAATTTTAATGCTAGAAAAATAAAGGAGTTATTTTCTATATCCTATTAGTTTGAATTTTTAAGAAATTAATTAAGTAAATTTTTTAGAAATAAATTATATTTTTGGTTATTCAAAATTTTCTCCCAAATGAATATATTTAATTAATTTGAGAGTTATGAAAGAAATTGGAAAGGATATTTTATAAAAGAATTATTGGAGAAAAGGGTATTTTAAGTAGCTAATGGTGTTAAATTTTAATTGGAAAAGGTTTAGCAAATTGATTAATTAAATTAATTGTGTTAGGATTAAATTGGAAATTCTTTTTGAAATAAGGATTAAAAGTATAATTTTATTAATATGGGGTTTTAATAAAAATTTGTATGTTTAGTATTTTTGTAATTAAATATGCTTCTGGCCGCAGTCAGAATAGCGATGGCGGCATTAGGGAGTAGAAAAAAGGGGGCGCCAGTTTGCCCTGCCCGTCCCCTCCGGTGGCGAGGTCGGTCTTGTTTTGACCGGTGAGTTGAGGGCTTCCTTTTGGTGGTGGCGGCGTCGGTTTTGGTGGCTGGAGGAAGGAGTACCGACGAGGTGTTGGCAGTGGCATTTTTTGTCTTTTTCGGCGAGCTCCGACGAGTGATGGATGATCGGAGGATGTATCCAGACTCTCCTCAGCTCAAGCTTCGCAATGGCACCGGTTTCGTGGCGATCAGACTCTGTTTGCAAATCGACGGTCAAGATCGTCTGTAAATTCCTCCGGTTGATTCGGAGTCGGATCGAAAAATAAAAAACGGAGATCATCAACAGCGCATCGTTTCGAGTCCGATAGTGTGTTTGGATCCTCGATCGGACTCCAGCGGCTGGAGGAAAGTCAACTGAGCGATCAAGCGTCTCGGTAATTTTTCTCTGGCCCGTAGGTTTTGGAATTCTCTCGTTTATTATATGCTTATTGATTTGTGTTGAGTATTATATTATATTTGTGTTTGGTCGTCGGACTGCCTGCTATAGTCGTGATTTGTGTTGTGTGGGAGAGTCGGGAAAAATAGTGAAGTCTTGGGGACCCGACTCTCGTTGTATTAAATTGTTGATTATTTGAAGTGTTTTGCTGGCAGGTCCTAGACTCGTTTTATGGGGGGTAAATGTCCGTATTGTAGGGGAGGTTCTGCCGAATTTTCGGTAGAATTTACTTGAGTCAAGATTCTTAGACAGTCAGTCCTAAGATGTAACACCCGGAATTTTTATATATTTAATAATGAGTTTTTATTTAAGTTAATTTTAGCTTTATTTTTTATTCGGTTTAATTGGAATGATTTAAATACAAATTTTGAATGTTCATGTTAGATAAATAAATGAGTTATTTTCCATATCCAATTAGTTTGATTTTTAAGGAGTTAATTAAGTAAACTATTTGAGAAATGATTATATTTTGGTTATTCAATTTTTTTTTCCAAATGCATATTTATATAAGTAAAATTATATATTGGAAAATTATGGTAGAATTGTAAAGGATGTTTATAAAAGAATTTTGGGAAAATTGGTATTATAATTGATTATTAGTATTAAATTTTAAGTTGGAAATTGATTATTTAATTTAATTGTGTGTTAGGACTAAATTGAAAATTTATTTTGGGAATAAGGATTGAAAGTATAATGTTATTTTTATGGTGTTTTAATGGAAATTTGTGAGCTTGGTATTTTTGTAAATAAATATGTCAGTCAGGGGTATTTTTGTAATTGTGTATTTTCAATAATTCGGATTTGGCCCAAATTAAATAGTTAGGGGCTTAATTGAAAGGCTAAAAAGAAGTTTGGGGGTCAAATTGGAATTCTACAGGATGAAATTGTAAGTAATTGAGAAAGTTAAGGGACCAAATTGCAATAAGAAAAAGTTCGGGGGCCTAATGTCGATATTGAAAGGAAAGAAAATCGGGGAAGAAGAAAGGAAGAGAGAGCGCGACGGGAAGAGAGAGAGAGGAGCCCGCAGGCGTCGGTGGCGAGCTCGGTGCGGGCGGCGTGTGGCGGAATCGCGCGACGTGTGGCAGCGGCTTTCGAAGGCCGTTCCGGCCGATCTCGGTGGCGATCAGCTCCCCTTGGAGAGAGCTTCCTTTTGGCGGCAGCGGCGTCGGTTTTGGTGGCCGGAGGAGAGAGTTCTGGCGAAGTGGTGGCAGCCGTGTTTTCTGGTTTTTCCGGCGAGCTCCGGCGGAGGATGGACGATCGGAGGACGTATCCCGACTCTCCTCAGCTCAAGCTTCGCGATGGCACCGGTTTTGTGGCGATCGGGCTCCGTTTGCAAATCGACGGCCGTGATCGTCCGCAAATTTTTTCGGACGATCGGGTGTCGGATCGAAAATCGGGCGGGATCGTCATCGGTAGCGTCGTTGTGAGTCCGATGGTGTGTTCGGATCGTCGATCTGACTGCTACCGGAGGCTAGTCGACCCGAGCGGCCGAAGCCCTCGGTAATTTTCTTTGGCCCGTTAATTTTAGAAATTCTTGGTTTAATTGTGTCTATTGGATTATATTGAGTATTTGATGATTATTGTGAGTCATAAATAATTGTCAGTTTGCCTGCCATAGTCGTGTTTTTGTGCTGTGTGGCGGAGTCAGGAAATAGTGAAGTTTGGGGACCCGACTCCTATTGTTTGAATCGTTAAGTATTTGGAGTATTTTTCTGGCAGGTCTTGGACCCGTTTTTACGGGGGGTAATGTTCGTGTTGTAGGGGAGGTTCTGCCGGATTTTCGGTAGAATTCTCCTGAGTCGAGATTCTTAGACAATCAGTCCTAGTAGTCTAGACCTAGGATTAAAGATCGATTGTTTCAGCGTTTTGATAAATTATTTTCCGTGACTAGATTGTCCGTTTGTTCGGCTCGCTCCAACTGAGGCACCGGAGCAGAGCTAGGAGGTCGCCCAATCCTGTGAGTTAAAGTCATATATCGCTTATGCACGTGTCATGCATAAAATTTGATTTGCTACTGTGATTATTCATTTGCAATTTTAATTTTTCATTTAATTATTATCATTATTTTCATGATGATTTTCATTACTATTTAAATATGTTTTTCCTTTATCACCAATTTTAATATTGCATGATGACTCAGGATGGGACGGCAGTAGAACATAGGAGTTGGATGAGTGTTCCAATATAATATGAGAGAGATAGGAAAAGGGTAAAGAGGTAAAAATTTTGAGAAAGAAAGATTAGGACTCCGCCTGGTCGAGCATCGCCTCTCGGGCTTAGTAGAGTGTGGTTGCTTGGGAGTAAGGTCCTTGGTCGAGCATTGCTCTCTGGCTTATTTGGAAATTTAAGTGACCGGTGGAGGTAAGGTCCCTGGTCGAGCTATGCTCTCCGGGGCGCCAGTCTTATTGGATAAGAGAGCCGAAAGGCTAAGGCCGAGAGTTAAGTGACCGGACCTGAGGTAAGGTCCCTGGTTGAGCTTTGCTCTCCGGGGCGCCAGCTCATTGGAATGAGAGGTTTGAGATGTTAGAGTTGAGGTTAGTTGAGACATAAGTGTTGAAATAAATCGAGATGTTAGAGTTGGGATTAGGGTTATACTGAAGTACTCCGTCCCGTTGCATGTGGAATAATTTTTGTTTAAGCATGGCATGACACATATGTCTTAACATGACACGTATGGTTCGCGTGATTTATTAATTATTTTTAAAATTAAATGAATGTGATATTGAAATGTTTGAAACTGTTTTAGATATATGATTTTAGCTCACTCTCGAGACTGACAGTCTCATTTTTACTGTTTTTCAGATTCGTGACTGTTAGTCCTCTCGCGACTCTTATTCAGTAACTCGACTCCTTCATCATCGGGTGATGTATTTGATTTGGTATGTAAATTGGTAAATCTTAGATTCTCCGCAGTAGTAATAGTAGATGTATCAGTTGTAAATTTTCTGAGTTTGAGGTCTCGCCTAGTTCTTTTGGCAGACCGACTAAATTATGTAAAATGTAGCATTTAAGATAATTTGTGGCTTTAATAATATTAATTTGAGATGAGATTTGTTTAAATCAGTGAGTGTCAGGTTTACTACGGGTTTCGGTGGCCTTAATCCTACCCATTCCCTAGTGCCGGTCACGGGCCCACGGGTGGGGTCGTGACGTAAGAATCTAGACCTAGGGTTAATTATCAATTGTTTCAGTATTATTGATAAATTATTTTCCGTGATTAGATAATCCGTTTGTTCGGCTCGCTCCACCCGAGGCATCGGAGCAGAGATAGGAGGTCGTCAAAACTGTGAGTTAAAGTCATATATCTGTTATGCACGTGGCATGCACAAATTTTTAATATTTATTGTGATTAATTGATTGCAAGTCTAAATTATTCATTTAATTATCATTCATATATATCATGTTCGTCATCACTGAATTTATCGATTTTGTGTTGACTCGGGACGGGACGACAGTATAACATAGTATTTTGATGAGTGCACCAATATAAATCTGTAAGTGATGGAAAAGGGGTAAAATAGTAAATTTAGAAGGAAAGTTTAGGACATGCCCTGGTCGAGCATCGCTCTTTAGGCTTAGTAGAGTGTGGTTGCCGGAGTAAAGGTCTCTGGTCGAGCATTGCTCTCTGGGTGCCCGCTTATTTGGAAATCTAGGTGACCAGACTGGAGGTAAGGTCCCTGGTCGAGCTTCGCTCTCTGGACTCTAGTCTTATTAGAATAAGAGAGCCGAAAGGCTAAGACTGATAGTGAACATTAAGTGACCGGGCTGGAGTTAAGGATCCTGGTCGAGCTTCGCTCTCTGGGCACCAATTCTGTTGGAATGAGATTAGTCGAGATGTTAGAGTTGAGATTAGTCGAGATGTCAGTGTTGAGATTGATCGAGATGTTAGTATTGGGATTAGGGTTCTACTGAAGTACTCCGTCCCGTAGTGTGTGAAAACTATTTTATTTAAGTATGACCTAATGTTTATTTCAAATTAAATAGATGTGTTATTGATGTGTTTGCAATTATATTTGGATATATGATTTTAACTTACTCTCGAGATTGACAATCTCAATTTTTACTATTTTTCATATCTGTGACTGTTAGTCTTCCCGCGACTTTTATTCAAGTAACCTGACTCCTTCATCATCGGGTGATGTAATTGATTTGGTATGTTAATTTGTAAAATCTTAGATTCTCCGCAGTAGAAATAGTTGATATATATCAGTTGTAATTTTCTGTAGTTTCGGATAATTCTTCTGGCAGACCGAATTAATTATGTAAAATTTAACGGTTAAAATAAATTGTGGCATCAGTAAAATGAGATGAGATTTAATTGAGTTAGTGAGTATCATGTTTACTACGGGATTCGGTGGCTTTACGCCTATCCATTCTTTAGTGCCGGTCACGGACCCACAAATGAGGTCTTGACATCAAGTCTATTTAAAAAAAATTAAAAATAAAAATAATTAATGAAGTTGAATTAAATATGAGAAGCTACAAAACGAAAGAAACAACAAAGATGTTAGGTGGTTAGCGATTTCCACAATGTTGCTTTAAATTAAACTAAACGTCCCTTTGATCCCTCTAATCGCTATCTAAAAGCTCTACTTCAAAATCTTAAATAATACCACTTGTTATTATTAGTATAATCCTATCGTTGGGACAATAATTTACCATTTTAGTAGTATTTAATCTTTTGTTGTTTCTTATGTTTGAATTAGTAACAGACAAAACACAATGAAGGAACAGTTTACCTGTATGCCACTGATTCCCTATAATCAGTGAAGGGTTGCTTCTTCTTTTATTATTATTATTATTATTATTTTTACAATTTTCCAATTCTGCTAGTATCTTGGGTTCGACAAATGTATATATAATTAATTCCAACTGATTGAAAAGAAATTTGATTCTTATGAGTGTTGGTCCAAGTAGGCAAAACCGTTATGGTTTGATCTGATGAGATCATATCTTCAACGCCATAGACTGGTAGATCCTATTTCTTACACCAAATTAAGGAAAAAAGAAAAACACAAGAAGAATTGTCATGTTGACACAACGATTTTGTCTGTTTCCAGCAATATTAATTCATCGTTCGTTAATCTAACTCTTTCCTCACAATTCTTACTTTCTTCACTTCTCTCTTCAGACACTTCGTCGGCTATTTTCCCTGACAGAAGACCCTTTCTTTATTAATTAATTAAATTTATGTCTCAATTTGTTTTATCTCATTCTTCTTAGTTGTCTTGTCTCTCAGTTATTTTTATAATCTTTTTTCCACCTCATATGACAGTCATGTATTTTCTCTCCATTGGAGCATTTAGTGTTTCAGGCATACTGATTGTAAAATTCTTCCTCATCATGCTATGGCACTGATCATAATGAGAATCTTCTCTAATAAGAAACAGAGTTGGAAAATATTTTATCTAAATTAAGTATATTTTTCTACTTACACATTAAATTATTAAATAATTAATATATATTTTATTAATTTAAATAATTAAATATGTATTAACTATTTAATATCTACAAATAAATTATAATATTATTTTTTTTATTGTATACATACATAGTGCAAATAAAATATTACTAAAAACAATGAATCATTAAAAGAAATACATAATAAAAGAACTAGTATATATTTAAAAACAATTGTGAACAATATTTGACTGGGTAATTTTTCTTTGCGGTACATATGCATTACACAGGCAGTAGGCTCTGAGTTGTGAATCAGAATGAAATGATCTTTTCTGGGCTTCAATCGGCTGAGCTTCAAGAACTGTTCAGTCCATAGCAGATGGCCCAGAATTTGAGGCAGTACCAAACCGTAATAGTAGAAAACTTTAGGGGCTCTTTAAGTAGAGAAACAAAAAAGGGGACAAAGAAAAAAGAGCCCTTTCAAGAAGAGTGCTCAGCTCAGCTCTGTTGAATTCTTAAGAGTTTTCCAGGCTTCTATCCCACACGTAACGAATGATTATAAGTTGGTAAAATGAGCTGCTGATATTAAATTTGTGTGCGAAATCGAGACCCTTTCTGAATTGAGTGATAATCCATGCACGCTCACTTTAGAAAATATATTTTACTTATGGTAATCCACGTAAATCAAGGGAATGACGCATTTAAACCAATTTTATTGCTACAAAAGACTAATTTATAGCAGCAGCATCCAAAGTGCTCTGTCTGGCTCATATATCAAGAATTTCTTAATAATGTCGTTTTAATGGGAGAAAATGCTTTTGTTGAAGATAAAATGACTGGTGGAGATGAAAGGAAACAAGAAAAAGAAACAACTCTTCTTTGTCGTTCAAATAATTTTATCGACTTTAACGATAAAAAGGAAAGAGGCAAGGTTTTAATCTTATTTTTGCAATCACTTGTCGCACCCTAAGTTGCTTTGGTGTCGAAGTTGTGGGTTTTCATGTCAGGCGCCTTATAATGTTTCTGGGGGAATTCTAACATTGCTGAATATGTGAAGTAGAGTACTTGTTGCATTTCCAGATTGAAGCAATGCGTTTGGTGGCTTAGCCACCTGAGGAGATAAAAGAAACCGAGAAATTTCCTTCCTCCTGTTATTTACCACCGCTCTGTAAGAGAAACTATTGTAAATCCCATTGGATAGAGCCTGAAATTATCAAAACGAAAATTTAAAAAAAAAAAAGAAAAAAAAAAAAAAAACTCTTTATATGGGACTCGGATTTGTCAGTTCACTAAAGGCTTCCGGATGAAAACTTGGAGGCCGCCAACATCATCTTGATGATTAATTGTCAAGGATGTGGGATCACAGTGAGATCCTGTTTCAAAGTTAAATCAGGGTTTAGGCAAGGAAGTTACTAACTTAATCTGAACATGGAACAATCTCTTCCTTCAAAAAATTCTGTGAAAATACGAGCGGTCAACTCCTAGACTTGTCCCCAAAAGCTTGCTTTATAATCTCAAGGGAGAGACTGCTAGCTTTATAATATTCTTGAAACACATTACTATATATGCAAAACGAAACTGCAGCTAATGATTATCCTTGTTGCATTTTTCTTAAAGAGTTTAATTTCATGACAATTGAATAACAGAGACGGCCAGACTTTATTATAGATATACAATTTCCTACCATTGGAGGCCTCATTAGGACAGTCCTAGAGACTCAAAAGTTGATATAATACCAACAGCTGGTAACTCCCAAAGCCGAGACCACGGCATATGTTTCAGCATATAAAAAGGTGATGATAGAAAATGTTAAAACGCTATTCAATGCGTACCCGAATTGTTCCAAATTATCTCCCTTTATGTTCAAGAAATACGCTCGGATAATTTTGGACTGATTCTCAGAGCAGAAAGACAAAGAAAGTGTTTCTTTCCGTGGAAGACTGGAAGAAAACCTGCCAGTGAAGCTATTAGCATATCCATACTGCTTACCCGACTTTCTCTAAGCTATCTGCTTCTCTGAGAGTGGCATGCCAAAGAACATGCCCATTTACTCATGAGCTTTTGCTATAATGTAAATCAACTCCACGATTAAAAGCCTGAAGATACCCAAGTTTCTTGCATGCTTCACTAACTTGCTCAGAAGCCTTTGATACAGCTAGGAAGTCTCCAGATAGAAAGCTCCCCAAGTCAATGGGAGTAACTGCAAGTTCTGGGCAGTTGAAGCATGGCAGTTCATGTTCAGATAGAATGAACTGCGAGGGTATGTCAGATTGATTTTGAAGCATTGAGACATGAAAAAAGCAAGGGCTGTTTGTCAATCTTTGAATGGTCTATCTGCTGGAGAGGCTCAGGCAGCGACATGTTTTGCACTGATGGAGTGGAATACTAAATGCAATATCGTGTGTATGATTTTTGGCAAGAAAGTGCCTAGCTAATCTTGCTAAGCGTTTTTGCAAATGAGAAAAAGGGACACAAGAGGATACTGACTGATGCAAGGGAACAAGGAGCTGTAGGAGAAAGTTCAATAAAAAAAGCCTCAGATGGAGATGAGAGAAAAGCCAAAGCCACCATCCCAGTCTTAATTATTTTTTGTCCGCATTCTTTCTGTAACTAGGATGAAAGAGAAATAGATATCAAATAATGAAAACATTGAGACATGTAAGGAGTGTACATCCATTTGACACTGTAAATTAAGACAGTGTAAAGAGAATTAAATATGTTGAGTTGAATTAATCTCAATAATTGATAGAATCTTGTAAAAGTTTGATACCAATCAGTTAATTTTACATTGATAATTCGAAAGATTCCAAGCTAGAACTTTCCATGACATGTATATGAGCATAGCATTAACCAACTTACCTTCTTTCACTTTGCAGATCGTTAAATAAATTTCAATCATCCATGATTGGAGAAAGCAAGGGTCTGTTAGTTAAATATGCTTCCAAATTCCCCACCACAAGTTTACACAAAGCCATGAAAGCTTCCGGTGTAAACACAGCCCTATGCGGAGATAGAACAACATTATCCATTTCCAAGAGCTCTTTAGGGACATGAGGCTCATTCTCAAACACATCCAATCCAGCACCTGCAATCTCTCCCTCCATCAAACACCTAACCATTTCCTTCTCATCAATTATAGCCCCACGTCCAATATTAACAATGATTCCTTTCTTCCCCAATGCAGACAATACTTCCTTATTGATCATATGGCGGGTTTGGTCAGTTAAGGCACAACATATGCATCACTATTAGCTACTAGTTCACAGACGTTGGTATGAAATGGGTATGAAACAAATGTCTTTTTTGTTCTTGAATTGTAAGAAACAAAGCAACCAAAAGCCTCCAATCTTTTTGCTATTTGTAAGCCTATGCTTCCCAGTCCAACGATCCCAATTCGCTTACCTCCAAGCTGAAATTTACAGCAATTCACGAAATTCACTTGAATAGAAAAGAAATCATACAAAAAGAAAACTAGTCGTAGATTAAAAGGAGATGTAAATATGACCTTAGAAGCTAGTGGATAGTACTCTTTCTCGATTCCATTGCCCTGCCTCACATACCTATCAACGGCAGACATCTTTCTCAACACATCAATCAACAACCCCCCAGCCGTGTCAGCACCGTCGTCTGAAAACACAACCCCAGTATTAGTTACTGAAATTCCGCGATGCCGGCAAGCTATTAAGTCGATATGGTTGGTGCCAGCACTAGCCATGACAACAAGCCTCACGGAAGGAAGCAGCTGGAGTAGTTCATCGGTTACTGGAGCCGAGCCGGAGCAGAGAATGGCTTGTATTGAGTTGGCATGTTCGTTCAAGAATTGGCAAAGAGGAAGTGGTGATTCCTGCGGGGTTAAATGCCATGGCATCAAGCCTTAAAACTTTTTTTCAATTGGTACCAAACCTATAATTTATTTTTTTTGATATCACTCTTATTATTTATTTATCTTCCGCCGGTACTAATAAGAAATTCGGCACTTATTTGCTGATGTGGCTGCCGGATTTACGAAAAATAACACACCACTTGCCACATATGTTACTGACTCCTTCACTTTATCCTAGTCAGCAATTAACTAAATATCTTTAATTTGAGCTATAAATTAAAATACATCGTGATCAAATTGTTTTCATCCTCTAATCTAACCCAAAAGTAACCGTTGATACCAAACCTAAAAAATCAACGTAAACCGCTCGAATTCCACCTTCATTGTCAACACTCTCTGAATCTTTTGTTTATTGTCTCTGACCTTCTGCTTCGTACCTGCACATTGGGACATCGTGGAACAATGACACTCGACTGGCGAGCAAGGGAGAAAGCCAAAGACCCACCACTATACGGTAAGTACAAGCGCGCCGCTAGTTATTCTATTGTTATTGAAAGTTATTTTGCATCTTTCAATGCGTAATGCATGCTGCATTTCTTTGGAAGTTAACAATGCAGAGGGCTAGGTTTTCCCTAATTCTTTTTTATTAGTTGAATGTTGATGATGTTTGTTTATTAATACTGCTTGTGTGTGGTTGTTTCATATTTGTTTAATTAATTTATTTTGCAGCGCCTAATTCCGACTACTTCAGTTTGTATTGGCAATGATTATGGAGTTAATGGTAGAGGTCAACCTAAGCTATGGGATATTAGAGCTGTGGATTTTTGTAGTTCAGATAAGATCTCTAGGATAGAAATAGATTCAATGGCTAGAGAACTAGGATTGAATCCTGAAAGAAAGCTTATTATTTGGAAGGATCCTACAAAGAGTATGAGTGATGGGTTGAGAAGCCTTGAAACTGATAGGGATGCCTTAGAAATGGAAATGGCTGTGGAGGGTTCTAAATTAATGCATATATTGGATGAGGCTGTGAAAAATATGGATGATGACAGCTGTAAGGATAGTGAGAATAGTGATGGAGATTCAAAGGACAATGAGTTTGTGGACTCTGATTATGACCTAAGGAATGAAGATGCTGATGATGATGTCATGTTTGATGAGTTTGTTGATAAGGAGCTTGAGAGGGACATACCTTATGGTTTTAGAAGTGCTAGGCAACCTGCTGAGGAGTTGTCTGAAGAAACAGATGCCACAGTATATGGTCCATCAGATGAGCTGTTGTCATGCTCCTCATCTGAAGACAGTGATGCAGATTCAAGGAAGTAGAGATGACCTGTGTTTAATGAGGAGACTGACATGACAAATCTCAGCTTCAAGATTGGAATGCTCTTCAGTTCCTTCAAACAATTCAAGGATGTTGTTAAGAGCTTATTAATCAAAAGTAGAAACCGGGTTATATTTGGGCTAAATACAAGGTAGAAATTCAAGGCTAAATGCAAAAAAAGATGCTAGTTTTTCATTTGGGCTTACCTGCTGAACTCAGACAAACAAACAGTGCAGATCAAGTCAGCCAATTTCACTCATAACTATTCAAGAGAGGCATACAATAAGCATATTAATGCCAATTGGATAGCTCAATATTATGTTGAAAGGTTTAGAGCTGATTCCAGTTGGGCAATTCAAGGGATCATACAAGCTGTGAAAGAAGATTGTGGTGTTGAAGTGTCCAGACTGAAAGCATAGAGAGAAAGAAATGCTGCTTTGAGATTTATTAATGGTGATGAGATAGAACAGCTTTCTAGCCTTCATGATTACAAGTTAGAACTCTTGAGAAGTAATTCAGGAAGCATAATAGTTTTTTATTTGAATGAAGGTGTTTTTAACAGTATGTATGTGTGCTTTGCTGCATTGAGGGAAGGATTTAAGTCTTATAGGCCTTTCATATCTTTGGATGGGTGTTGGCTGAAAGGAGTATTTGGAGGACAGCTTCTCACAGCTGTTGGTTTAGATGCAAATGACTGCATCTATCCAGTGGCATGGTGTGTTATGCAAAAAGAAAACAAGGAGAACTGGAAATAGTTTTTGGAGCTGCTGGCTGAAGATTTGGGGATAACAAACAGTTATCATTGGGTGTTTATGACTGACAAGCAGAATGTAAATACTCTTCACAAATTCCTTTTCTATTCCTTCATATATTTTAGCATAATGGTATTAATTGTGTGTTGTTCTTTTGGAATAGGGTCTTATTCCTGCCATTGAAGAACTATTCCCTCATTCTAAACATAGGTTTTGTGTTAGACATGTGCATAATAATTTTAGAAAGAAATTTAATAGTCTAGGGTTAAAAGAACTTTTGTGGGGTGTTGTTAGGGCAAGTTATGTCCAGATATTTCAAATGATAATTGAGAAGTTTGCATCAACATTATATCAAGGACATAACTACATGAATAGCATCCCCCCCTCATCACTAGTCTAGATCTCATTTTAGGAATGATGCTAAGTGTGACATGTTGTTAAACAACTTATGTGAGTGTTTTAACAATTTTATCTTAAATGCTAAAAGCAAGGGTGTGATAGCTATGAATGAGGTTATAAGAACAAAATTAATGAAGAGGATACATAAGAACATGGATGCTATAAAAAGAGTGGCATCTGCTTACTGCCCTAAGATCTTGAAAAAACTAGAAAAGTCCAAAGAATTTTGCTAGATGTTTACAACAGAGTGGTCTGGAGGTGAGAGATTTCAAGTGGTTGGCCCAGGGGGACAGTTTGTAGTTGACAAACAAGAAATGACATGCACATGTAAGAGGTGGGATCTAACTGGAATACCTTGTTGTCATGCTGTATGTGCAATTTGGTATAACAATGAGAACTCTGAATATTATATACATGACTTCTACAAGGTTGAAACATACCTAAAATACTACAGCCATTTGATTAAACCAACCACCAATAAAGAATTTTGGCCCAAAGTAACTGCCCCACCAGTCTTACCCCCCCAAACCAATCAAACCTAGAAAAGGCAAACCTGCTAAAAAGAGAAGGTTAGAGGAAGAAGAGATGAAGGGTCTGATAAGAAATGGCAAGGTCACCAAGAAGGGCTCTGTGATGACATGCATAGTTTGTGGTGGTAAGGGCCATAACAAGAGGTTTCATGGTGCTGGTACTGGTGCTTCTACAAGGCAACAGAGGAGGAAAAAACTGCATATAAGTATGTCATTCCTCTCATTTAATTATGCCTCCACTTATATCCAATTGGTACCAAACATTGGTTACTTATATCAAATTGGTATAAAACATTGGTCACTTATATCCAGTTGGTACATCCAATTTGTATTAACCCTTCAATTTCTTTCTTTCTTATACTAGGTGATGAGGAAGACAAAGAAACAACAAAAGAAAAAGGAATCAAATGCTGAAAATACTGCACAGAATGTTCAAACACATGAAGATGACCAACCTGATCATGTAGCTCCTACAGGCACAGCTCCTTTAGGAACAGCTTCAATATTTAACAATTTATCACCACTAATACTATTGTCACAGGTAACTAATATGTCACATCTAATATTTATTCAGTAATGTCAACTGTATGCTAACTTGAGACTTTATTATACAGTTATTCAATGTAACACCATCAACAAAAGAAGTAGAAAAACCTACAGTTCAGCTTGGCATACCAGCTCATTTAGTTGATTGTGGTGATTATGCTTCACAATGGAAAGCACATTTACACTCTACTACATCACCTTCAAAAGCTACGAGCAAGAAGAGTAAAAGCATTAATGATTTATTGAGTGAGCTGCCACCAGATCTGGGCATTGGAAGACTTTCACAAACACATAAAGGAGGAACTGAAGCTAAGGGAAAAAAGACTTTCAAACCTCCAAGGTTGTTGAGCAAAGATGTTGGGGCTAAAAGAGTTAGCACAATAATAAAATCAGACAAAGAAAAATAAAAGATTGATGGAAGTGTTTCAACAAAGAAAAGAGCTTGGGTGCCTCCAGGAAATGCAAAGAACAAAGGAATTAGATTTGGAAACCCTAAAAAATAATGTTTATTTTGGTTGTTGTGTTGTTAATATGTTAATATATGTGTGGACCTAACATGTGGTCGTTTGACAGAATTTCCACATCCATATTTTTTGTAATGGCTTTTGACAGCTTTGGGTGTAGGGTTCATGTGGATGGAATTTCCACATCCATTCAGTTTTTGTTTAAAGATTTCATTATTTAAATTAATCAACAGCCTTACTTATTTATTACATTGTCACTCAATTTGTCTGTTACCGGGGTTGCTCTATATAACATGTCTGTGCATATTTATCATAATAGTAACATTCAAATGAAGCAATAGTAATCAACTACTGTAAAAACCAAATACTTATTTATCATTTCATTCATTCATCATTAAATTACATAAGTAACAGTAGTTGTAAATACTACTGTATCCAAAGTACATCTTTAAGTTATGCTAACAAAAGTATATCTTCTAAATAACAATCATAGCCACACCATAACAACCAAGCTTAGACAGGTTCATTCTGCACTTCATGCTCCTTCTTTCTTCTTTCATTTTCTACAGTTTTGAATTTAGCAAACTAATCCATTCTTGTACTCATTCAGCAGCTCAGTTGTAAAGTCAGATTCACCAATATCCATTCTTATCTTAATAAAATGACAGATGAAGAACCTGTACAAGAAGAAACCTTCATTACAACTAAAAACATATCAATGTAAACCTAGAGAGCATCCTCAAAACTTGCGCCCAGGTCTCCTTCCAGTTCGAGAGACGAAGCTTCACTTTCAGTTGTTTTTGGCAAAGCTTTACTTGCCATTCTACATGCACATATAGATCAGTGGCTTAACTCCAACACTAAACACACTTTCTGTTGTTTCTTGAACCATTTATTCGACAAGATAAAGAACAAGGAAGCTACAAAATCGATTATTAGAGAAAGTAAATCGATCGAAATAATTAAAACTAGGTTTCATAAATTGGAAATTTTCCTGATTTAGGGTTATTTATTTGGGGTTGAGATGTTGTTAATTGTTGGCCTGGATAACTGTTTGTTGAGTCAGCAACAGATGTGGCAAGTAGTGTGTTATCCTTCATAAATCTTGCAGCCACATCAGCAAATAAGTGTCGGATTCCTCATTGGTACTGGCAAAAGATACAAAAATAATAGTAGTACCAAAAAGAAACAAATTGAAGGTTTGGTACCAATTGGATATAAGTGACTAAGGTTTGATACCAACAGGACATTTAACCCGATTCCCATGCTTTCAAGAACTTGAGTTTGTTCGATTAAATTGATGCTCTCCAAGAACGGTCATAACTGGTGGCGGCTTTAAGATTCGAATGGTGATTATGATTGTGTTCTTGATTATTCCCCATTTTGAAAATGAAATCGAAGCTAAAATCTACACGCAAGGACCTTTAGCGATCTTCCTGTTCAAAGATATGAACTTCGAGTCATCCCAAAAAGATAACAACTTCGGTATTTAATTCCATATGGTGGAGAATGATTGCAATGGCCAATTTCAGTAGGATCCATTTGTTCTATTTTCTTTTTCCCTTCTACAGTTGGCAATGACCAATTTCAATAGGACCCATTTGTTCTATTTTCTTTCTCATCTACAGTTGGCTAGCAGCCACTAATTAATTTCAGCAACAAATATTCAACACCAACAACTTCTCAACGATCATCGCAATTCATAAACATCATACATTAAAATTAAAATCTAATACAGAATCATATTCAATCATCTATAGCAATTATTGGAGTCAGAAGAGGTTTGTTGGAAAAGAACGCTTCCAAGTTCCCTATGACAAGTTCACATAAAGCAACCAAGTTTTCCGTGGTATGGACAGCTCTATGTGGAGACAGAACAACATTGTTCAATACAGTGAGCTCCTTAGGAACATGAGGCTCATTCTCAAAAACATCCAACCCAGCACCTGCAATCTCTCCTTGCACTAAACGTTGCACCATTTCTTGCTCATCTATAATAACCCCACGCCCAACATTAACAATCACTCCTTCCTTCCCCAGTGCTTCAAAGACTTCTTTGTTGATCATGTGGCGGGTTTGGTCTGTTAATCCGCAGCAAATTATGAGAACATCACAATTAGCTGCTAGTTCACAGACATTTGAATAGTATGGATAGGGTACAGATGGTTTCTTGTTTCTTGAATTATACATAATTTTGCAACCAAATGCTTCTACCCTTTTTGCAACCTCCAAGCCAATGCTTCCCAGTCCAACAATCCCAACTTGTCTTCCTCTCAACTGAAATTAATAATTGTTAGTACATCAAGAAGCAATCAAGTGAACCCAAAAATAAAAATAAAAAAGAGAATGGAAAGAGAGACCTTAAAGCCAAGAGGAAAGTCTCCTTTGGTAGGCCATGACCCTTGTCTAACATACTGATCGGAAGCAGAAATCTTTCTCAATACATCAATAAAAAGTCCTACTGTTAAATCTGCAACATCTTCAGAATACAAGCTTCCAGCAGTTGCTATGGCAATCCCTTGTCGCCGACACTCTTGCAAGTCTATGTGGTTGAGACCTGCGCTTGTGGTGACGATGAGCCGCAGCGATGGGAGCAGCCGAATATTATTAGCGGTGACTGGATCTCTTCCTGAGGAGAGCAGAACTTGGACTGAGTAAGCATGAGCGGCCAAGAATTGGTGGAGAGGAAGTTGCGACTCCCATGCTTTCAAGAAATGGAACTTTTGGGACAGTCGATGTTCGTGGAATTTGAAAACTGGTGATCTTTCAAGGACTAGAACCTCTGGAAGAAGGCTTTGTGGTTGTTGATAATTTTGAGGATGATTTGCCATTATAAGACCTAGCCGCTGAGAAATAGTGAACAAGAATCGCGTCTGCAGTTATGGCCATGGAGTTTATCAATAAAGCCCCATTTCAAACCAGCTTGTCCAAATTTTTTAGTGCTACATCAATTTTAAAAGTTTTATTATTTGAATTAAATATAAAAATAATAGATTATTATCTACAGTTGAAAATAACTTTTGAGATATATAATTTATTGAAGAGTGAATTTTTTAAAATTTTTTTTTATAGATTTAAACTATTTTTTCACTTAGAGATAATAGATTTACGTTAAATTCAAAATCTCACAATCCAATCGGCTCCGTAACAAAAAAATATATAAAGCTACCAAATTTGCTTAGCAAAAGAAATCAATCAATAATGACGGGTTAATTGAAAAATCTTTAAAAAAATAAACAAAAGATAAAATTCTGAAAAATATATAATCCACACAAACCCATTAAATTGATAGGTTAACCACTGATTAATAATAAAAATCTGAAGAAAGAATTCGGTTAACTAACCAGAGAGGTTCGGAATCGATCTCAAGTCGGCTTTCCTATTTGATTCAGTTTTTCTGAATTACTTTAATCAACACCAGTCCTGTCCTTTCATTCCTATATCACACTGGGATTATTGCCTGACAAATAAATTAATTTGATTATCCTTGATCGATAAGATGGCGATAACATATTTCAATGGGTATCAAGAATCCATTTATTATGCTACTTATTTTCCAAGAATTTTAGCAAACAGTGCCATTGAGGGTTGCCATTACCAAGTTTAGTCAACTCGAGTAAAAATTGGTCCTAGACGCACCGAGTTTAGGCATACAAGCCTATCCTATAGTATTTTCACAACAGAAGAAGCACACTCACAATCCTAAGCTACAGAGCTTGACACTCACTCCTCTGAAGATCACTCGAGGATTCAAATAAACTCCACTGTGCTTGACTACTTGATAATGAGCTGTATCCTGTTTAATCATCTATAACAGGGTTAGTAGAGGTTAACAAAACAAAAAGAAAACAAAAAAAAAAAAAAAAAAAGCTTCCAAATTGCCTATGACAAGTTCACACAAAGCTGTCTAATGCAGTGAGCTCCTTAGAAAACATTAGGCTAGCTCTTTTATAAAAAGGAATACTAAGGAGTGAAATTCTGACCTTAGGACCTGGTAGTCCATGGATCCTTGCATCGCATACCAATCGGCGGCAGAAATCTTTCCCGATGGATCAATTAATAAACTTACAGCTATATCTGCAACATCTTCAGAACAAGTGGTTCCAGCATTGGATATGGCAATCCCTTGTCGCGGACACTTGCATGTCAATGTGGTTGAGACCACAGCTGGAGATGACAATGACACACAGAGCCTGAAGAGAGCATAGCTTGGATATAATATACATGAGCGGTCAAGAACTGGTGAAAAGAAAGAGGAGACTCCCATGCTTTCAAGAACCATTGCTTTTGGGATACTTGATATTGATGGAATATGAAGACTGGTGGTGGTTCAAACTTCAAAGATTAGGACCTGCAGAAGCAGAATTTTTATGGTTGGTGATAATCAAGGCTATTTTGACGATGGTGTGCCATTGTTAGAGTTAGATGTTAAAGTTTGAAAGACAAGCAGGTTATCAAGAGTCTTTTCACTTATCGGTCATGCCTTTGGTAATAGTAGAATTTGCTAGCTCAGGTGTCTATCACATGCAAGCTACAATAACACTAAACAACTTTTTAGCCAAAGTTGGACTGATCTGATGAGGAATTATTAGTTAATTATCATAGGACTGCCCCGGTCTCAGAATAAGATAGCTAGCAGGCTGATCTTAACAAATAAATTAATTGGCCTTCCTCGAGTGATTCTATTTCAAGGGCCTAAGAGTTTGACAGATGCAGAACTTAAGAAAGAAAAAGGTAATAATGTAATTGATGGAGACTCGCCTAGAGTCAAATCCCGAAGCTAGTTGAGAACTAGCCTCCACCCAGAGACTCGGAACTCACCCGGTAAACACATCGCTAGGTGACCCACTAACTCCTCAACCATACAGGCATTTTCCCTAGAAAATCGGCACTCATGTTTCTCCTTGTTCTTAGGACCACTACCAGACATGCATGTAACCAACGCATCACCTATAAATATCCCCCTAAGACACCTATAACAGACTAATGCTTTTACAACCTGTAAACACTAATCCTTTGAGCTCCTACTAAAAATAAAGTCTCTTATTGCCTCTCACTTACGGTGACATCAGTAATTATACGGGTAATAAAGATATTGTTCATTATGCTACTTACCTTCCAAGATTTTTAAATTTAGAGCTCATTGAGGGCCATTATCTAAGTCTTGTCTTCTTGAGTAAAAATGGAAGATCAAATATTCCTAATCCTGTATTCGGCTTTTCTCACTCAGCAGAAGGCACAAAACTATCCTTCTATCTTTTTCTTTTTTTTTTCTTTTGAATAAAACTACCCTTCTATCACTTTCTTAACATAAGAAAAATACGAATCCAAAGCAAGCTCAATACTATGAAAAAGTGACTGCATCGTCCATTTTCTACGTCATGGTAAATAAGATGATTTTTCATATCTGATTGACATAGCAGATCAAGGATGTTATAGGAGAAAATTACTGGAATAAAAACATAGTCATCTGAAGGCCGACAATGAACCATTGACCAGACATGTTTAACCATACCTGTATATACATTTCTCTGCACTCAGATTTTCTAGGCACTCATGTGCCATTAGCACATAAGGAATCATTGCTAAATTACGTACATTAAAAATCCCAACCCACTATAACAATCGAATTGTTGTTAATGGTGATTCTGATGTCCCACTTGTAATTTATGTTCGTAACTGTGACAATACAGTTCTTCATCTTTACTACATCACTCTTACGTATCCTGCATGCATAAAACTTACACAGCAATTACTAAAAAGAATTATTAACATTCAGCATACACATCAAACTACCAAGAAATTTGTTATAGCAAATTTTATTCGACTTCATAAGCACATTGCTTGTTGGTATCACGTGGAAAAGAAGTCTGTGACTATGGAAATAACTAAAGAGGAGTCGCATAAACTTTATTAACCTGGATTGCTCAAGTAGTTTCTAATATCCATATGAAATTTTAAGAGAGAATTGATGTTGTTATTAGCTTAAAGCAGAATAAATATATGATAACTTCTTTCAGAAAAAGAAAGCAGTCATTTTTACAAGAGACAACACGCATTTGTTTGCTGACCGAGCGGTGACTAATTTAAGAAACTAACCTGTGAATTCACTCGTCCAAATATTCAGAAAGTAATGGTTTGTTCGCGAAGAAAGCTTCCAGATTCCCCACCACAAGTTCACTCAAGTCCTTCATAGATTCTGGAGTAAAGACAGCACAATGCGGTGACAAGACAACATTATTCATGGAAACAAACTCCTGAGGAATATTAGGCTCATTCTCGAACACATCCAATCCAGCACCTGCAATCTCTCCTTCTACCAAACACCTAATCAATTCCTTTTCATCGATAATAGGCCCACGCCCAATATTAACAACGACTCCATTCTTCCCCAATGCTGAAAAGACTTGCTCATTAATCATGTGGAAAGTTTGGTCTGTCAAGCCGCAACAGATGACGAGGGCATCACAGTTGGCTGCAAGTTCACAAACATTTGGATAGAAAGGGTACGATACATAAAATTTTTGCTTCCTGGAGTTGTAAGATATATAGCAACCAAAGGCATCAAGCCTTTTAGCAACTTCATATCCAATACTTCCTAATCCAACAATCCCAATCCGCTTGCCACTCAACTGGAATCACCAATTAGCAAGATTACATTTTTATCAGATAATTCAATCCTAGTTTGCAAAAAATGTATAACAAGTTTATCTTTCAGTACAATTAATTGGATTTAAAGGAAAACCCGAAGAATTATAGAGAAATTTAGTTGCTTTTGTAAAATCAAAAAATTACAGCTATTAAGTTGGAGCAAAGGTTTCGACCTTAAAGCCAAGAGGATAGTCTCCTTTGGAAGACCAAAGCCCTTGTTTAACATAGCGATCACTAGCCGAAATGTTTCTCAGAACATCGATTAACAAACCAATTGCGAGATCAGCCACATCAGCAGAGTACACGTCGCCGGCATTGGCGATTGAGATTCCACGGCGGCGGCATTCAGGGAGGTCAATCTGGTTGAGGCCCGCACTGGTGGTGACTATTACGCGGACAGATGGAAGGAAGCGAAGGATGTCGGCGGTGACGGGAGCACCACCGGAGGAAAGGATGGCTTGTACGGACTGAGCATGTTGGGCCAAAAATTGATGGAGAGGGAGAGGTGACTCGTATGCTTTTAAGTAACGGAATTTAGTAGAAGTGAAGGATTCTTCTCCGATGACGGTGAAAGCTGGTGGTTTAATGAAGAGTAGTACTTTTGGAAATGATTCTTGCGAATCGGTTGATGCCATTTACTTTTCTTCAGAGCTTAGCCAAGCCAAGAGGGGAGACTGTAATCAGCACGGAGTTGAAGAAAAGACGACAGCAAAATAGCGGCGTGGAGGGATCATTGTTCAAGGAAAAGATAAGAAGTTAAAAGTTCCAGATGCCTCACACTCGTGTTTATATATGATTTTCTTAATATAATTTTAATTAACAATTAGTATATTTTTACTTTAAATCTCTCTCTATCACTATTCAACAATAATGAGGATTTTACACTTGATTGTCATTCCACCGCACTGAACTGCTTTCTTCTCTTACCATCTCAACTCAGCATCTTTAATCTTCATAATAATAATTAAATGGATTCAACTTCAAAACACAATTTCTCATAAAAAAAAAAAAAAAAAAGTTAAGCTAAACAGTCTGCTGTTTTACATGAACATGCTTCCCATGGCAAAACTGGAATGAAGTCAATCTCATTGATCATAAGGATTTAAATAGCAATGTTTTCTAGTCAACAATCGTAACAAGATTACATAGAACCCCAGCAAAAATTATGGGGTCTAGATGTAAACTAATGCAGCAAGGGACAACCATTTTGTATCCCTTCCTCAACATACAAACTAAAAGAAGAGTCGCCAAAACTTGCAGATCCTATGGAAAACTCCCATATGATTCTGTTAGTCTCCATACAGTCACCAGTCCTGCTTCATCGCCAGTGAAAAATAGACCATTGGGGCCTGTCTGAATTGTCCTCACTTCTTGCTTTGAGAAAATCCTGCCCCTTTCACTGAATCTGAACAAGAATATCTTATGAGACAAGCTGCCAAAAAGCACAATAGCCTTTCATTTACCGGTTATGAAGAGTACTTACGATGGCAAGTCAAATAAGCAAACAGAATTGTCATTACAAGAACAGCATAAAACTGGTTTGGCTTCTAAGTCGGATAGCCCACAAAGTGTAACAGCACCCTGCAACAATTCAACATTTCACCATCAATATGACTTCATTAATTCACCAAAGAAGCAAATCCATTTGCTTTTACTTTTTCTGAAAGCATATAAAAAGGTCAATTAAATAACTTACATGTTCCAGATTATGTGTATAGATCACTTCCAAGTTGCCCTCAGCAGTACAAGCCCAAACTTTTATTGTCCGATCCAATGAACAAGATAGAAGATAATTATCCCAGCAAATAAGAGATGTCACAGCATCAGCATGCTCATTCAATGTATGGACACACTGTAAAGTATCAACATCCCATGCCTGAAAGTAAATGGAAAGAAGAATTAGAGAGTTGGTAGGAAGAGGAATATCCCAGTGAATATCCAAAGCTTACAGTTTCAAGCATATCCCAAGAAAAGAAAAGAAAAGAAAATACATAAAACGCTGAGATCAAATATCATCAACGGCCAGCAATCAAAGCTCTCTTGTATGCAAAGTTGCAATGAAAAGGATAAAATAGCAAACAAAAACTATAATTCATGGCTTACCCTGATTGTACCGTCTGTCGAACCAGAATATAGCCTCTTTTCTCCATTTCCAACGATTAAACATATCACAGCACCAGTATGAGCATTCAAAGATGTAGCCAATTGAAAAGGCATTGGACTCTCGGTGCTGCCTCTCCAAACCAAAATGGAACCGTCCTGCATTTCGAAAAACATAAGGATTTGAATAATATATGACCATAAAAACATACTCCAAAAGAGTACTATACTTTACTATGAAGGCAAATAATGTACAGGAAAAAAACAACTCATCAGCTTAAACCTTCCAGATCATCACTATTGACTAATAAAATAAATGAATAAAAATATTTCCTAGTTCCTATGCAAATTTTTTATATTTGTTAAATTGCAATAACATAAATTACCTGTGCCCCAGCAAAAAGAGTATCTTCAGTAACAGCCATAGCATACACTTGCCCAAATGGGCCATGTGCATCAAGACTCAAGTCAGTCCCTGATTGTAAATTCCATGCCTGCAAGAACACATAAAAGAATTCCACTTAGGTCACAGCACTAACTAACCCCAGTAGATGAAAGTTTGGACATCATATGATGTGTGAGCTAACCTTAATGACATTTGGCAAACCAATAAAAGTCCATGGGCCTTCACTGATTAATGACCCAATCTCATCACCGAGACTTATCACCCTTGTAGTCTCGCCAGTATGGCAATCCCAAACATGTACAGTACCATCACTGCTGGCTGAGAAGAGCTTGTCACACCTTGGAGGAAGTGTAATGCCAGAGACCGCCTGGCATAGAAAATTCCATCGGTGAAATTCAGCCTTTATTTCCATTTTAAATAGGAAAAGAATTTACTTCAACCAAGAAAAATTATTCAGAGACATGTGTGATGGACAATTCATTTTTACTCAGGATAATAATAGAAGATATTGAACACATAACTCTGTCTGCACCTACTAGCAAAAGCGAATACAAATAGGGCCAACATCAATGCATGAATAGAACATTTGAAAGAAAAAATAAACATACCTGGTCGTGCTCCCCGAGCCTTGCCAGCATTGAAAACCAATCACCAAAGTACCACTTATGTAAAAACTGGCACTCGTCGCCTTTCACACAAGTGCCACACATCCAGTCCATACAAGGCCTCCTTATGCCCACCTCAGATTTATCTTCTAGAGCAGCACCTTCAGTGGTAGAAACCAAACAAGTCTCTTTATCTTCAGCAGCATCACCTTTAGTATCTGAGACCAAGGAAGTATCGTTCTTTTCTGATGCATCACCTTCAATAATTGTAACTGAAGAAATCCTTTTATCCTCATTACCTTCAGTAGTTGAATCCAAAGAAGTCTTGGTTTCAGGGTGCTTCATAGGTACATCCTCAGTGGCAGGAATAGAGATCTTCTGAGCTTTTGATGGCTTCTTAATTTTTCTATCTTCTGTACCGTCATCTTCGGTAGTTGAAACCAAATAAGTCTTCCTTTTGGAACAGGTCTTAGGTACATCAGTATGATTAACGTGATTAGGGATTTTCTGGGTACATTGGTTTTCAAGTCCATTGCACAAAGCCAGTGAACTCTTGGGAACGTTGTTAACAGGCCTCCTTTGCTGTTCATCCAATGAAGTATTGGATTGCTTAGGTGTTCTCAAGTAGACATTATTATTAGCAGGCAGCAAGTCCCTGTGCAAAAACCTACAGGGATTTCTATTGCACTTGCCTGCCTTCCAGAATCGACAAACACTGTTTCTGCTGGTTGCTGGTCTCTGTCCAAATACTCTATGATTGGTCCTGGTTGTGATCTGAGCATCCATACTATAAAACACAAAAACACGAGGATGAGCAAACCATCCGATGTTATACCATTATATTTTGGCCAACGCCATAAACAAAGGCCAAAACCACTAAACCATTGAATAAAGATTCTTAGAATTCCAGAGATCTTTTGATTATCCACGTGTCAAACCCCAAAGAGAGATCCATCCAGCAACGGGAAAACCCTAAAAAGCACACCATACCAGTTGACGATAAAACCCTAATTTTTTCTTGATTCCACAGTCCATCAACTTGCCATAATAGAAAAGGAAAATAAACTACCAGTTCGGCATGCCTAACCCTAAACCGAACCTGTAGCTAAAAATAAACAAGAGTAATGAAATCCAATTAAACCTAAAAACGAAACCCTAAAAATCTGCCAAGGACGAGCAAGTAAACCAGATTTGATCGATATCATCATCGCCACGGTAACCGACTCCATCGAAATTATAACTTCTTGAAGATCCATTTGCGGCGGTTGATGATAAAGAAACAAACCCGAGAAAAAAATGGAGATAATAGTCAAATGCAGAGACGCACGCGATTAAGAAGCGAACCTGAATGTGCCTCGAATGAAGACAAAAGCAACTGAAATCTTCAAAACCAATGATCAATCTCTGAGAAAGGTCGTCGCTATTATTACAAAGAAAAAAGCTCTGTAGCACAATCACAGACAGTGTCTAGGCCTTCATATTTATAGGTATGAGTCACGTGCGATCTGAGATATTGCCACGTGACGTCCAATTGTCAGTCGGAGTTAATAGCGTGAGCGTTAAGCGGAGAGGCGACCTATAGGTTGGCGTTTCATCCACGATATTTAGCGAAATAAATTGAGTGTCTCTTCCAAAAACGTTATCGTATGAACCAATTACTAATCCTATCAAATTTTGGAAGAGACTAATCCTATCATTTCTGTTTAATTGTTTATTTGTGTTTCAATTTTTTTAGTTTTAACTTAAATTAACATATGACAGAATGTGTATTTAAATATCGGAATTTTCACCATTTAACCACTTTTACAATTTTATTAAAAGTTTGACTTAATAAATATTTAAATTATATTTTTATCTTTTACATACTTCTAATTTAAATTTAATTTAATAAATATCCGAATTTTATTTACTTAATTTTTATGTTAGACCATATCAATTATAATACGTATAAATATATTAAATAAAAATACATATTCAAATTATAATACACCATCCATATTAGCAAAATAATTGTTGGTTTAATATATTTAAAAGGGTCTAAATAAATTACTAATAAAACTTAGCATTTACTTTGGATTGTGTGGTTGATTTAATTTATCTCTAGTTGTTAGGTCAGTAATTCATGCTGATTTGGTCATGACTCGCTTTAGTGGGTTACATTTCCGAACTATCAGACTATAGTTTGAAGAGGATGTTAAAATTTCAAGTGAAAAATATCGTAATATTCCAATCAGATCTGTTTATAAGAGTTCAAATGAATTACTGTTAATATTTATAGGTTTACTTTGGGTCTAACTCCGACTCTATGCACGCAATATGTAGAATTAATAAGAGAGAGTTGAGTTTTCTAAAAGAAAGGTCAAGAAATTTTTTGAACCCTAACACATATTTATGTCAATAAATTTCTGAGATTATCTACGGTCGTGGACAAATGTACTCTTATCTCTTAGTTATCGAGCCTCGTCTATCTGTCTTTAGAGGCAAAATTATGAAGGAAATGGAAGCGACAAAAGAAACTAATAAAAATTAATTGTATTTCTTGAAAGAAACATTACAAAACAATTCCAACTTGTCTTTAATTAGCCAATTCTGTCTCTAATTATTGGATCAATAACTCATACAAGATTCAGATTTTACACAAATATATTATAAAAAAATTTCAAAAATATGGAAAATGGGGTACTTTTATCAAAAATACTGTGTCCCAAGACTTATTACAAAAATACTAGAATTTTTGAAAATAATATAAAAAATACCTAGAATTTTTGAAACTAATATAAAAAAAATACCTGATTCTTAGAAATAAAGCGTAAAATCTAAAAACCAAAGAATAAATCAATACAAATCCACTAGATCAAATAAAAAACAAATAGATTGATAAAACTTTATTTTCACAATTGATTTTAAAGCTAAAATCGACAACTATATTCAAAAAAGTCAGAAAAAATGTGAGTTTCGAATCTTTAAAATAAAATTATAAATCTCACAAAGTTTTATATTTTTCTTCAAATTTTTATTTATTTTGGTCGATTTCCAACCAAATTGATGAAATCGACATATTTATAGGAGTTTTAAAGATGATTAATCAATTAGAGTTGATTTCAAAAGATCAAATCTGAAAAGAAAGGTAAAAAGCAAACCTAGAAATATTATTGATCTGTTATAAAAAAAAAATCAACCAAAAAAAATCAACATACTAGAAACAAATAAAAAAGGTTAATTTATCGTAAAAATAAACCAAAAAGCAACATAATTGAATGTAAACTATAACATAACCAAAAAATGAATACTTTGAAATAAAAATATTGATTTATTGTAAAAAAATATAAAAATATAAAAAATAAAAAATAACATATTGCAAGGTAACCATAGCATGATAGAAAATAAACCAAAAATACTAATTTGTTATTAAGATAAACTAAAAATATTAAATTATTGAAAAATAAACTAAAAAAACATACTTAAAGGTAAATTATAGCATAAAAAAAATTAAATCAAAATCTGTATATTCTGAAATACAAATGTTGATTTATAAAAAAAGATAAACCAAACATAATCAAAAAAAAATATAAAAATAATAAAAACCAAACAGAACATGCATATAGCATATGACACATCAAATTATTTCATCATCTAATGCAAAGGACATAATAAAAAGACATGGCATATGCATGCAAAATGTCACACCAATTAAAGAAATATCACACATGACATATATGTAAAAAATAAAGATTTTTTCTCATATATGCATTATAACACCATAAAATCTAAACATTGATAATAATTCCTTTAATTGGAAAGTTGAGACATTATTGGATAAAGAAGAAATGAAATTAATATTTTTATCGTGCACTAACATAGTGGAATAGTTCATTATCGGGCGTAATTTTTATTTAATCTCCTAGACAACTCTCTTGGATGACACAATGTGTTGTTACATTGAGACTAGAAAATTGACTCTGAAGTCTTTTAGAGAGTAAAGACAATATCTTGTTTCTACTGTTTTTCATTTTTACAGGGCAGAGTGGTGCTTTTCACAGTGTAATAATAAATAAAATATTGATATAAAAAGTTGTTAAATTTATAGATTATAGATATTACAGTGGAACAGAAAATTCAGTTCATGTTGTATCATATTTTAGGCGTGGCACTTCTTTCTTCTTCTTTTTATATGTGATTCTTCTTTTTTGGTCCTTCATTAGTTAAATGGATCTTTAAATTGTTAGACAGTGGAAGTATGTTAGCATCAATCCTTAGATCTCAACATCTCAATTCATTAAAAAATATAAAATAAAATAAAATAAAAAACATCTTAAAAAAGAAAGAAAAAAATATATAAAAAAAGCACGGTACCATAAAAAAGAGAAAAAAGTAAGAAAATCTCGTATTTTATAAAATTTTCTTTATATTATTAATATTATAAAAAAGATTAAATTAAAATATCTATTAAATTATATTAAAGTTAAAGTGTTACCAATAAGAATTTTATCGATAGTTGGCCGTACAACCTCCCACTCTGCATGCATTAAAGATTCTAGATAATACTCTCATCGCAACCCACCGATACTTAGTCCATTATATATCGACTTAATCAGTTTATTGAATCAAATTATCTATTGATTACTTTCTAAGTTAATGTAGAAGGATATCTATATCTTTTTTTTGTGTAGATTTAATAAAAATTATAACTAGGCCAAGATAAATATGTTGTCACAATTCTCTTCATCAAATTACGAAATAAAAATTATGATAGAAATTACATAATTTTAAGAACTTTCTTTGTAGTCTTCAGGGAAATCATAACCTACAAACTGAAGCCAGAGAAACGAAAACAAGTCTATTCATCAAAGGCAGATCAATATAGTGAGCCGAACTCAGTTTGCACGGCTGAATAATGAATGAACCAAGTCGAAAGAAGCTAGCCAAAGCTCAATTCAACTCGGTGAAGTTGCAACTCTACTTCTGCTGAATGTAGTCTCAGCTGTCACCATCTTAAATTTAAAATTGCAACTGAAATTCTCAGAAGGCCAGAAGTCATTATGCAATGGGAGATGTGATTTGAAGCCCACCAACCTCTACTAGATTACATAATATCAGCACAGCGTATAAACAAAAAAAATATGAAGACACAAAAGATGACAAAAGGGCATTTACAAGTTGAGTTTTAACTTACCATAATTAATTATTATATCTAAATGCAATTGAAGCAAATATAATTCAACTAGGAACATAAGGTTCAAAAAGCTTTACACACGGATTTGGATCATACTGCATGATATTTGCAGCACGTTCAAACTCCTCCCTCAGAACTTTTATGCTATACTTATCGACTACTCTACCCAGGTCATGAGATATCTCAAACGGGTCTTCTATGCATATCAAATGACGATCATTCCCAATTCTCCTTGTCCAGTCCTTTTCCCATTTACTGCAAAAATTAAAGTGCCACCAAAACAGCCATTTTTAGGAAATATCTTAGCTGATTTCTAAATTGATACTTCTCAGTGATTGCAGTAAAGCTGTATCACCTAAACATAGATTGACTAGATTTGTTATTATGGCATAACATATGCAACTTACAGATTTGTTATTTCCCTGACAAATAAAGTTTTATGAAAGTTAAAGACTGTCATATCACCTGATTATGGTTCCTTTGCGAACAGATATAACATCATTTGCATAATCATGACGATATGCCCAGTAATTAAAGAAGGCCCACACCAGCTGAGCAATTGTTTCCTTGTTGCGGGATCCAAGACCTTGAAGTTTTTCCACTTGATCAAAGTAAGCACATTCAATGTCATCTACAGTGACAGAGTATGTTGTGTCCATTTCCTGAAAGACAGCATTGCATAAATATTTCACATGATGCCAAACATATTTAGACCACGATACATCAAGTAACAGAAGAATCTAGAAACATTTTACACCAAAAGACACCAAGTAATAGAAAGCCAAGACTTGAGGTTGCTACTTATAACAGTTACAAAATCCCAACAAGAATGTCACCTAAAATCTACTTGGTTACATAGTTCACATGCATCATAAATGAACGAAAGAGATTCTTGATATAAGCTTACTGATCAACAAACAAATCCAGGGTTATGACGTAAACAGTTGCAAGTATGAGGGCAGAAAAAAGAAAAACAGGTATCAACAACAAAAGGCTATCTCTTCACAAGCCATTGCTTGATAGAGTTCTTGTGCAAGCAATACTCATCAATTTATTGGATCCATTGACTGTATATAACCAATATCTGGACTAAGACAACAGAGACATCATAGGTGGAGAAGAATAGAAACAAACAAAAGACTGGCTAGGCATTGATGTGAAACTTTTTCTAAATGTTCGCTATCATAATGATAAAAGGCATGACTATCACATAATCTAATTAAAACGCAAAACCAGAAATGCAGACCTGTAAGCACGGAAGAACAGCAGGTCTACGTTGCTGTAGAAAATGAATGCACATTAAGACATACCTGAAAAGAAAAAAGGAATTTTAGCCATGCACAGTCAAAAAAACATAAAGATCCTCAAAACCCAAAAGTTAAACTCACGCGTAGCTAGATAAGGTTCCTTGATAAGTTGCATTAACTCCTCTTGATTTTGCCCAATGTTTCACTATGAAAGCCAGCTGCCTCAGTCTCACATCTATTTGTGAGTAATCCCAAAGAAGCTTTGTATTTACAACAGCCAAGACATTGTTTATGCATATGTCACAGGAGATTCCAGTCACTGGATCCATAAGCTTTACTATGGGAACCCTTGCCCGTGTTAATGCCTGTTAATAGAAACCTCAATTAAGGACTCAAAAGGAAGGTGATGCAAGAACTGGCACATACAAGGGAAATAAACATAGATTAACTATATTTCCAGATAATAAAAACCATGAAAAGAAAGAAAGCGAATTGCAATGAACATGTAATAGGCAGTTCCATCTGAAACCTACAAACAGCAAGAATATCATCTTCCAGGTTCAAACCTTTGTTTATGTTCCAAGTCATATTTTTAATTCCAAATCGAAAAACAGATTAGCCAAGGAAGATCTCCATTTCATGGAAATGTGTAGAGTTTGCTCTTGCTTAAAAAGGGTAAAAGAGGATAATTTTGGAACCAAATGAATAAAAGAAATTGCACTATAATCTTGGCATGACATAGAGGCCATTTTCCAAAAGAAGGAGAAACGTGAATGTCCTACAGATGTAACAACAAAATATGAAGCTCCAATACCTCATTTCACCAAGATATCAAAATAATAAATAATGTACTGCAATTAGAGGAATACTTAATAGTTTTGCTTTTCGGGTGGTGTTATTTTTTTTTTTTTTTTTTTTTAAAGAGGAGTTCTCATCCTCCATCTTGTTATCCACTTCCGTGAGATGGTCTTCTTTTGACTAACAAAATACTAATGAGTAGTTAGATATGGAGTTCTAAGGAAAATCACAGAGAAACATTAACATATTATCAGAGAATATTCCAGAACCTATGTCTTGAACCCATAGCTAGAATGAGAAATGAGAATGAAGAATACTCGGATATCAAAATTCCCAGGTCAATCAATGACTCACTGAATTGAATAAGCCAAAACCAACGCATAAAGAAGAAGCCTGAGTTTACATAGGATGACAAGTATAAGGATATGTCTAGCCTGCAATTAAATGGACACCTAACATCCACCTATGATAAATATAGCCCTAAACAAACAACCAAGCTCACCATCTGAGTTAGGACCAGAACATTGGAACATATTATAAAATGATTTTCATTTTATTACCTAATACTTACCATAGCAGTAAAAAACTCAAAAACAGTAAGTAACCTAAACATAGAAATGTAACATTCAGGATCACTTCTAAGACATTGATTTTATCATGCAGCTATACTCTAATAATATCCTCCAAACCAACTATGATAGCCATAATAGAAAGCCAATTGCTCGAAGATCATAATGGAGGCTAGTTGCAAATTATAATCCCATATAAACAAGCAACAACATCTTGCTCAAAAATCAATGATCTTGAATCATTCGTTTACTGACGGAATATAACAACAATACCAAATAATAGAGCCACTGTAGGGTCAACATAATAGAATTAACACACTATTTTTCATGAATGATGTAAAAAGAAAGCTACATATGGAATATTATTATCCAAGACGGTAACAAAAATCCTTTGCAAAACTGATTTTAGCTTTCAGTGACAATTAAATGGAAGTCCAGTTGCAGTATCTTATGAACCCTATAAATGAGAAAAGAAAATATCATATCTGGAACATTGAGCACTATTAATTTACAGACTTCTCAATTTATTCCTTGAGTCAGCACTGAGGAAAGGACACTTGAACGTTATATATTTTAGTCGAAAGGTTCACCAGTCTCCGACTTTTTCTTCCTACCATCCACCAGGTTTTGGGAAACTTCCAATCTCACCGAAGAAGGAAAGAAACAAGAGAAAGTTCCAATCAACTCAGTAAACCACACATAATTTCCTCATTAATACCAAATTATAAAGAACATTAATAATTTCCTTAGAAATTAGAATATCGATTTCCAATCTCCAATCTTCTAGAATGATATTCCTCATTAGAAACCATGATTAACTAATCAAGGCATAGCAACTGGGCTTCACATGATAAAGACAAATATGAACTAAACGCTAATCTTCATCTATGAGTGACAGAAATTAAGAAAATACAGTAAACACTTCCACCACCAAAAAAGATTGTAATAACAACTGTAAATTTTCATGCTCTTGCTATAAGTGATCCTCTTTGGATAGTTGATTCAGATATTTATGCTGAAGCATGTATCTATTTTAATACAGAAATAAAAGCCCTTCACTCTTATTATGTGATCAACGAGGAAAGCTGTCATAGGGGAAAATATTTCTTCCTCCAGCCCTTTCTGTTCAGTCAACTTGCATAGTTTTGACCAATCAATGATTATATACAATGTAATTAGAAGCAAAATTTTAACAGCAATAAAAGAATTGCAAATATCCATATTCTCAATCATCCTTCCTCCAACAAGCAAAAAGAGCATGAAAGCATTGATTAGTTATGCAAATTGTTCTCCTGCTCCACCTTCTGAGTTTTTCAGCATCCAAATTTTAAGCCAAGGCAACTTTATCTATGTTTTTAGACTGGTTTACAAACTGAAAACTTAATAAGGTGGAGTGAAGATTTGTAATTTGTTTCTTTTAAGGAACATTTTGTGGTATTAACTCTGAGTTTATGAACCATATAAGAGCTTAAAACGATCTGATTCACCTGCACATTTTGGAGGTTATCCGACTGCAATATATCTGCCAACTTCAACAACACTTCAGATTTATTAATATCTGCATCCTGAATGGCAAGGCAAACATCAATATCACTCTTCCGAACCCCAAACGAATTGGCACATGAACCATATAGATACAACCGAGCCTCAGGCCATTCCTTGTTGACTAATTTCTCCAGTAATGTCAACAATTGCTTCTGCTTTGACTTCTCCTCCTCTGGGGGTATTAGTGACTCATAAATTGCAAGAAAAGAAACATTTAGCCTGTCTATGTCTCTCCGACATTCCATCTGCCTCTTAAGCATTCTCATCCTTTGGCTAAGTATCTGCTGTCCCCTGTTATCTGACCTAGATTCCTGACAATCAAAAATGGAAGTTAATCCCACATCACAAATATATTTGATTCTTGACAATTCAAAACTGAGTATTCTTGAGAGACAATTAACTTGTGCACCAACCTCGGCATCAAATTCACGAACATCATATGACTGCATGGATGACTCATTCATTTAATTAACTAGTTAAAAACCAATCATTACATTTCATAGAAAATTTGCATGAAACTTTCATATATGGATGCAAATTATTGGATGATTAGTTTGAATTAAACTACTATAATTCATAAAGACTTATAGCTCTGGAACTTCGCATGTAAAAAAACAAACACAAGTGGACAAAGTAGACCTTATCACGAGAATGGCGATTTTGCTTATTGTCATTCTTGCCCTCAGATTCACCCTCAAGCAATAAAGTATCAGCAAGTTCTTCACCAACATCATCCAAGTCATGACCATCATTCTTCCCATCTTCAACCATTTCAGCATTGAAGTTCAATAGAGACTCTTCAATGTCCAGTGCTGAAACAGAATGAAGATTGCTCCCAGCAGGTGGACCAGGGTGATCAAGTTGTCTAGTAAGCCCCAAATCTCGGGAACCATTGCCATCCCTTAAGCTCTTACTTTCACTACTTAAAAATGCATTCCTCTTACTCAATTCACTGTGATTTCCTTTTTCCTTGTTCACATTGTGATCCAACTCTCTCCTTCTACTCACATGATCCATGTTTCCTCCTCCTCTAGGTTTATTGGAAAACCCTGGAGGAGGCATTCGAGTTTCCTGAGACCTATAATTACTTCCATGGGGCTGCTTTCCCCATCCTCCTCTTTGATCCTGCTCGCGCAAATCTGAAGTTCTTAAATTCGACATCAGCTGTGGTTCGAAATGGAGATTCCTCTCCATTCCATTTAAGTTTCTAATCCCCAAATCTACTCCAAGCTCCTTCGCTGCGTTGAGCTTTGAATTTAAATTTAATAAACCCTCAGGTGGTTGGATATCACTGCGAAAGGAACCAAACTGTAACTTCTGCTCAAGTTGCTGCTTTTGCTGTACCAGATTACGAATTCTAGTATTACCACTTGACAACCCTAATCTTTGAAGATCATCACCTAAGAATCCACGCTGGTCACTACCTTGAAATTGGCTGCCTTGCCAAGGGTGGTTTTGCGGGAAACCAAGCAAACCAGGAACCAAATTAGGAGGTGACAGATTGTAGGGCCAAGCAGGAGGAGGTGAAAGAATATCATGTCCGTTCGATTGCCAAATTGACGTCGCGAATGGAATGCTAGGACCCACTGCTGCAACAGCAGGATCTACAGCGAGCTGTTGCTGTTGCTGCTGATGTGAGGGTGTATTTGGAATTGGAACAGGGAATTGAGGTTGTTGTTGTGGTGGTGTTTGCGTTTGGTGGTTACTTCTTTGAAGCAAAGAGAGAAGAAATTCGCCACCATCCTCCACCGGCTGCATCGGTGGCGCGTTCCCTCCGCCACCGTTCATAACAGTGGGGTTTCGATGAGGTTTTAGGCTGAGAAAGAAAGAAAGAAAAAAAAAATAAAAAAGGAAAGCGATGATGAGGAGAAGACCCAAAGAAATTACGTTGGCAAAATCACATTACTATTATCAGTCCAAGTTCCATACGCTATTGGTAAACTGGAGGAGAGAAGATGCATCTTTGCCCCTAATATATAGTTTGAGGCTCAAAAAAGCCCCTCAGTTAAGTATTTAGTAAAATAACTTGCAAATCACTAAAATTATGTTATTTAGGCCCCTCCTTTAATAGAGATACCACCATTTATCTCCAAGCTGCCATTATCTATATTATTCTTTTCTTCTCATTCCCAATAACTAACACCAAACAATGCTCTTTCTTAAAAGAATAAATAAATAAACCACATCATGCAAATCATCGATATTTTAAGTAGGCCTGTAATACATAAGAGATAAAAATAAATAATTGGAATATGAAACAGTTTACCATACATATTCATCCTCAGCTAATCAACACTGCAAATTATGATAGCAAATGTCGGTTGGGTTTGTGTAAATTAATATGGTAACATTTTTCTTTATTTTATCGCTGCTAGATTTACTATTATTTTTTTATTTAAATTGATTGTTTGCTCAAATAAATGCTATCTTTTGTAAAAATTGTCTAAATCTGGAGACATAAAAAGGTGAATTTAAATCTTGTATTCTCATTTATCAAAAAAAATAAATTAGAAATTGAGATAATCTCATTTATTAAATGAAAAATGAAAAAAAATTCAAATTATAATAGTCTAAAAGAAATAAAGCTTAGCTTTGTTGGGCAATTTTCAAAACCACATTTTTTTTAGGAATTTACTTTTTATAGGATGATTAAACGTTGATAAAGAAAGCAAAAAATGGTTGGGGTTTTATTTTTTAAATTTGCTTTAAAGAAAAATCTTAATAAAACATATTATAGGTTGGCCTTTGAATTTGCTTAGATTAATGGCCTTTGGCTTTGCTTGATGTTAAGTCTATTTTGTTAAACTTTGAGAAAGAAGATCTCATTTATTTAATTTTTTTTTTAAATTAATTAGTTAGTTAAATGCTAAAATAATTTTTTTGGGTCAATAATGGTTTTGAATGGGGTTGGTCCACATTAAATTGGTCCCATCTTAACAGAAAGAAAGAAATTTTCTGTAATAAACCCACAATTGATGAGGGGTTTAAATAACAAACTTTAAGTTGTTTACAAGTTATTTGGCCAAAAAAAGTTAGTTCGGGGGCATATGTGAGCATCGGACAATACAATAAGGGTAAGAATGTACTTCTCCCTAAAATCTACGTTGGATTTACTCATGCCCAAACCTTTCTACTGTAGGATTCAATGATGTTTTGATCTTTGTTAAAAACAAATCGACGTGTTAATCTGACTTAAATCTAACGGCTCCAAAAGGGTGTGCACCGTGTACATCGATGGAATGATGCACGTGATCAGAGAAGTTTTTGGTGATTTTAGGACTAAATCGAGGATATTTTGGTAACTGAAGCAGCACACGACACGACAGGATCAGCACCAGCTAGCAGTCTGCTTTTACTCAGCGACATAAGAAGAGATGGTTCATTGCATACAAAGCCAAAGTATGTGATTGGATATTCTTTTTTACACGAATAAAATAAGATTCCCTCCTTATTGTTTGCTTCTCGGATCCTCACAAATTCTTATCATCTTTCGTAAATAAAATAAATTATATAAATAATATATAATTTTATTTATTAATTATTATATTTTTATTAATTTATTTTTGTTATACTTTATTAATGATAATAAATTATTAAATAATATATCATTATATAATTAATTTAGTTCAAAGATAATATGCTAACCAGACTCTAATTAAAAGAAAATTATCCAATAAAAGAGATATTAACTTTTATACTCTTTCAATATTTACTATAAAATTAGCTTTTTATCTATATATTACACTATTATTATTATTATTATTATTATTATTATTATTTTAATTATAAAATTAAATTTATAAAAAAGTTAATTCAATTTTTAATATTTAGTATGTCTTTATAATATTTTTAATATTTTCTTAAGAGATAATCAGAATCATTATTTAATAAAAAATTAATCTATTAATTAAAATACAATTAACATGTTATTTTTTATGATAAGATAAAACTAATTTACTAACTAATATAATATTCAAAAGTAATTAATATGCTATTTTTTATGATTAAAATTAGTGTTTGATTACGAGTGTAACTTATTCATCAATAAATTAATTAAAACTATAAATTATACGTAAATTTAAATTTCATATGTCAAAATAAAAATTATATTTGAGAAGCGATGTTTAATGATTTGATCCATATTAGTTAATTTATAAATAATTATTAAAAATATTTTTATTATTTAATATAAGTATTATATTATGTAATTAATTCTTAAATTTTATATTTTATTATTATATTTCTATAAGAAAATTAATAACATTATTTTAAAGAAATAAATTCAAAAATTATAATATTAGCTAAAAGAAATACTTAGTAGGAGAGCCATTAGACAATGTAAACAAAATTAGAAATCCTACTATCCTTTTCCAATGTAATGGCTACGGAAGATTTTATTGACAAAAATGGCTACAAGAATTTTCAAACATACATTTCAAAGTTTTTCGGATTTCCATTAGTTTAATAATCCACTTCTGCGAACAACATTATTTCCTCTTCCAAATTAACAAAGAAATCAAATGGCTCAAACCTCCTCTAAACTCACTTTTGCAGAAAAATTCGATACCGTCACAAGCCAATCCGACTGCCGCTAAAGCCACAACCATGCTCAAATTAGACGCATATGAGCACCTCCACATTGCTCTCAATCGCGACGGCACCATAACTCGGTTGCTAAACATTCCTATTGTAAAAGAAAATCCTGAGGCGACCAGCGGCGACGCTGCTGTCAACAAAGATTTGTCGCTAAGTGTCGAAAACAAAACTCGGGTGCGCATTTGCAGACCCACTCGATTACCTTCCAACGACAACACCGTGGCTCGTCTTCCTATCATTATCTACTTCCACAACGGTGGCTTTATACTCCATACTGCTGCTACTAAAGAGCCTCACCAGTCTTGTTCTGAGTTTGCTAGCGAAATCCCTGCAATTGTTGTTTCGTTAGATTATCGTCTTGCTCCGGAGCATCGGCTTCCAGCGCAATACGAAGATGCAATGGACGCAATTCTTTGGACTAAGCAACAAATTCTAGACCAAAATGGTGAACCGTGGCTGAAAGATTATGGCGATTTCTCCAGGTGCTATCTATGTGGCCGCGGTAGTGGTGGGAATATAGCGTTTCATGCAGCTTTAAAAGCTTTAGATTTGGATTTAAAACCATTAACGATTGTCGGGTTGGTGTTGAACCAACCCTTCTTTGGAGGGAATCAGAGAAAGACATCGGAACTTAAATTTGCTGAGGATCAGGAGTTGCCATCACATGTACTCGATCTAATTTGGGATCTATCTTTGCCAATAGGTACAGATAGGGACCATCCTTATTGTAACCCAACAGTAGCTGGTCCGCATAAGATTAAAATGAGTATGTTAGAGAAGTGTTTGATGATCAGTTCTTGTGGAGACAGCATGCATGAGAGAAGGCAGGAGCTGGCTAGCATGATGGTGAAGTCTGGAGTTAATGTGCAGTCATGGTTCCATGATGCTGGGTTCCATAACATTGATTCTGTAGACGAGCAATTGCCTCGAAACCTCTTGAACATTATAAAAGAATTTGTCATATGAGTATGTTTTTGCAGTACAGACGAAGGAATTTGATTCAATGTTTGTAATTCTTAACCGGCAATAGAATTCAATTCTTTCAATATCAATATGGTTGACCATGAAACTGATTCATTTTATTTAAAAAATTGCAAATTAAATTGAATAAATATTAATTTTTTAATATTTATTATCTCTCAACCTATGTACTAAATTAATAAATAATTGACATCCGTTCATTAGTTTGAAGTAATAAAATATATATATCAATCATTTAATATCAGAATGTAAAATATTTTTATTTATATTATTGTGATATATGCGATAAATTTAAATAAAAATAAAATTTCACTTATGTCGCAAATATTGATTGCAATAGATATTGCCTAAAGAATTGCCCATAGACAAATGGTCCAAAACTTGGAAAAGTATCAAACAAAAGAAGAAAAGAATTGATAGTCCGCCCACTAACTCAAATAGTAAAGTCAACAGATGATAAATCAGCGTAGAAAACAGTTTATTCAATAGCTAATATTTTCATGCCTTGTCTTTTATATAGGGTTCTTATGTTCTCTTGTTCTTCTTAGACAATTAGGATTATGCTTACATAAAAAAATGATTTATAATTCTAAACTTATTGAAATTTAACTTCTATTATTGCAAATTTTCGTTCAAATTATAAAAAAACTTTTTTTATATATATATCTAAATTTAGTTTAATTAATTTATACCGTATTGGATTTTTTATAGATAATAAAATATTAATATAGGTGCATATTCAAAATTCAAATTAAAGATTTTAATTAAATTAAAAAAAAATCTTTATAATCTCATTTCCATGTTATATGGAAAAGCATTTATATATTAGGGAAAAAGAAAAAGAAAAGAAACTCAAGTTATATTCATAATCTTGTTGGAATCCATTTGATACATCATTTGAATTGTACATTTTGTTTTTGATCTCCTTATGATCAGCCTTTTATTAATAATCTGGAAACAGAAATCAACGTACATATTAATTTGTTTCTTTTAAAAAAAAAAAAAAAGTACATCAAGCAAACAGTGTAATAGAAATCTAAGCAGAGTTGAAAGCCATACTGCAACTTAAATTTTGAATGTAAAGTCATCTGGTCATGTTCTTACATTCTTCAACACTCATATAATAAGATGTAAATCTTCATCAGATCACTCTACTCAATCACAGATAATATAATTTATCTAGTCTTTTAAATGATGATCACTGTGATGTGTGTCTAAATAATGATCATTTGTGTCCAGCTGATGATCAGTACTGTTGTAAGCAATTTGTGTATGAATAAATTCCTTAGTAATTTTCAACAACCCAGCCCGTCTTCTAGCGTCGACAATATCAATCCTGTGGAACCCAACCTCATCAAAATGAGCTTCAACTTTTACTCCATGTTTCATCAACATCTGCACAAATTCTTGTTGCCTGTCTATCAATGGATCCATCCCGAAACCAAGTACTAAACATGGAGGCAAAAGTTTTATCTTCTCTTGATGCGGCCCTTCCAGCATTGGATTGCAGTACCGATGATTACGATCCGTCCCTTTAGGCAATGCTAGTTCCCATATTAAATCTAATACAGGCAAAGGTATGATTTGATCGGTAGCGAAACGAACTTCTGAATCTGTTCTTTGTTTCCCGCCGAACAACGGTTGATTCATGATTAACCCAATAAACTTCAATGGGTTCAGGTCCAATTCTACACCTCGTAAAGCAGCAAAGAATACTATATTCCCTCCGTTTCCAGCCCCAGAAATGAAACATTGTGAAGAGTCTCCATAATTCCTGAGCCATGGGTCGCCATTGGGATCTTCAAATTGTTTTTTTGTCCAAAGAAGCGTGTCCTCCGCATCTTCATATTGGGCAGGGAGGCGGTTTTCAGGTGCGAGTCTATAAATAACAAGAATGACAATTGCAGGAATTGTGCCCGCAGTCCATTGACGATCAAGATGAAGGGCAGGGTTATCAGCTGTAAAATGGACCCAAGCACAGCCATGAAAGTAAATTACAACAGGTAAACGTTTGTTGTCAGAAGTGCATACGATGGGAAGATAGAGGCGAACTTTGGTGTTTCTTTCGTCGTTGACAATGGCGTCTTTGGAGAGAACAGGTTCTCCAGAGGAAGGGTCAGCATTGGTTTTTGCAGGTGGAAGATTGAGAAGGCGAGTACAGGTGCCATCATCGTTGAGTTTCAAGTTAACATGCTCGTACGGATTAAATCTCGACATTCTTGATAGGATTGAAACTAGCCTTACTAATTTCTTGCAGATATATTGTATCTAAAGTGTTTAACTTTGGATGGCATAAAATTAGGACCTGGTTTTCAGTTTGTGCTTGCTAAATTTTTCTAACGATTTCAAACAGATTAGCCTTCAAGATCGGGTTCTGTTTGGACATCCTTCATTCTAGGCCAGTAAAACTAGGAGATCATCGACAGAATTGCAAATTAAAACTTAAAAAAAACTTGAAAAAAATTAAAATTTAGAGCTTAATAACTGAAATTAGTTAATTTAATAAACTATAGTTGCTCCAGCAACGTAAATATCGTTCGTCATCTTAGGTCTGATGGTATCATTAGCGACGTAATTTGTTCTGTCATTTAAAATATTTTTAATTGTTGTAGAAGTAAATAGATCAATAGGCAACAAGTAAAAACGCCGCCGCTAGCAGGTAAGCTGCAAGTAGTTTTACGGTTGATAAGTAATGTTTGGCACAGGATAAAATGACTATTGATCTATTATTAATTAATAATTTCTTTAATCAAATTATAGATCATGGTGAGCATTCCGAAAGTTAAATCTTTTTATCTTTATCTTTATTTATTTTATAAAACCTTATCTTACTTTACTTTTAATTTTGCCAAATAAATAGTATATAATAAACATTAAAAAGATAAATAAATATTTCGTAATTAAATTTTATCAATAAAATACACAAATAAGCAAAGTTATTTCATTTCTATTATGTAATCTCTATAAATAATTAATTTTTTTTTTTTGGGATTATCAAAGTAATAATTCTTGTATCAAAGAAAGCTTTATAAGTACTTAGATACAAGGATATATTTACCCGCTCCAATGTTGCCTGAATTGAAATGGTTGAAAATGGGGCAGATAACTTGTTTTCTTTTTCTTCATATCACATTATTAGCTTCATTATTTTTCTTGTTCTTTTTTTAAGCTTAATGTTTCGTTTAAAGAAATGGAAAATAAACTTACAATTTAAAGCAAGCTAAAAAAACCCGAAATACGTAAAAAATACTTGAGAAAAAAATACAAACAATCAGAACCTTATTATATTAGTTTGAATTCACCAGCTAACTTGTTCATAGGTCAAGAGCAGCAACACAAAGGATAGCAAGGAAATAAATATATATGCTCAGGGTGATGGATGGTTAATAATATGTATGGGTTCTCTCTCTCAACTCTTAATTAATCTTAGAATCCATTTTTTGTGATATTCCACCTCGTCCTTCAGGTTAATGTTTGGTTTTGTTGATGCAGAGTAGCAAGCTTTTTCTGATATTAACATGGGCACCTGCTATTAATAAAAGTCTTGACATCATCATACAAAGGCTGTGCCTTTAAAGGATCAAACAGCTCCACGGCATGGAAACCGTCCTCAGAAAAACTTGACACGACTTTCACTCCATTAGATTGCAGCTTCTTTGCAAACTCCTTCTGCTTATCAACTAGTGGATCTCCACCATATCCTCTAATATAACACATAGGCAACCGTCCAATCTGTTCATCGTTTGACCCTGTAACCATAGGATTACAGTACTCATGATCACGATCAACATCCTTAGGTAATGCAAGTGACCACATCAGATCATTGGCGGCTAAAGGCAATATCCTGTCATTGATCAATATCATCTCAGAGTCAGTCCTCTGCACCCCACTAAAATAAGGAACGTTCATTATAAGCCCTCTGATTGTAACAGGACAAAGATCAATATCTACTGCACGTAACCCTGCCTGGTAAACTATATTGCCACCTGAACTGCTACCCATCAGGAAACAGTTTGAGAAATCTGCATAATCTTTCAACCACGGATCGCATGAACCGTTGTTATCGCTCTCCTGAGCTTGATCTCTTACCCACATAATCGCATCCATAGCGTCGTCATAAGCGGCAGGGAGGCGGTGTTCAGGTGAGAGGCGATAATGGACGGAGAGGATCAAAGCAGGAATGTGGGAAGCCACGTTATTGCAAGATTCATGGAAGATAACAGAGGCAGGACTGTATAGAATAAAACCACCTCCGTGGAAGTAGATAATGACAGGTAATTTGGTGTCCTGTGGCGGATGGAGAGGGCAAAAGATGCGAATGTAGGTTTTGTTGTTCGGATTAAGAGGGATGTCTCTAGAGAGAGCGAGTTGGGGTAAATTGGATTCGGGGATGAATTGGTCTACTGGTGGTACGTCAGGAAAAGGAGGGTTTCTGGAGAGTGAGCCATCTGGGTTTCTTGAAATGTTCAGAAATGCGTAAGGATCCATTACTGTTGCCTCTCGTTGTTGTTGTAGCTGCAGTGGAGAAATGGACATAGGTAGTGTAGGTTAAGATAAAGGAAAGATGGAGTCTCTGTGGTTGGAAATAGACAAGTAGTTGTCAGTGGCAACTAATTAACATTTGCTTTATATTTCTAAAAAATAAGCAAAATAATAATAATTAACACTTATGAGTATGGTAGGTGCAATTGATATTTATTTTTCCCCTTAATTATTCATTGACAACTAATCAATGTGTTTAAGTTTTAATTTCGAGCTAATCAATGAGAAAAGTAATTATAATATATATTATAAGAAAATTTTCTCAAGTGTACTACTCTTTATGATAAATTCCATGAGATTTTCTTTTTTTGCCAGGGTTTGATCTCTGCAAAATGCAAAATAAATAAATAAATCAAATGCTTGAATAATTAACCATTTCTCCTTTTCCTTCATTTTTTCAGTCATTAGTCATTTTAAGGTAACTCAACAGAAATATATGTTTAAAGGCAAATATTATAGTCCTAACAACTATCTGTATCCGTCGGAGATGTTAATTATTGCCGGCACAATGATAGGTGAATGTCTCATTCTAATTAAGACCCTTATGTAATGTCAACCTTAATAAATACACCGCTACTGGCATCTACATTTCTGCTCTATGCATGAGCATCACATTATATATTAGTTTTAAATAAATTTTTCTCAAGTAATGTCCAAAATATTAGATCACCAAGAATAATAGACTACATCTCAAGTTAATTTAGGATAGCAAAACATTCTCTCGAGTTCGAAAACAGATGCATGTTTAAAGTTTCAACTCGAGAATTTAATTAAACTAGAAAAGACTCATAGACTCTTACTTTCTTTTTCGTATACTGGTGGAATGATATGAATATTTTCTTTTGAAAAAAAAAAACTAAAATAATAATTTAATAGAAGAGAATTTTTAGAGTTGTATATATTAGAGGGAATTTATCTTAAGAAAAATGATGGATTAACTATCATAACCGAAAAGCTGTGAGAATAGGTAGCAAAGATTATATGAACAGTCTCTGAAAGAACTAAAATATGAATTTAGAGATTCAAATGTTTAATGCATGAAAAATTTGGTTTCTGATATTTGTATGTATGGTTTCCATTTTTCCATGTGTTTATAGTCTCATTGTAATTAATGGACTGAAACAGCCTAATTAGTGATGAGAGTGTTGGTGGTGTAAAACGATCACACCCACCCAACAAAGAGGCTGAGGTATTAAAGCTGACCGTCAAGAGGGTTACTGTGTCAATTACTATATTCACGGGCTGGATCATGACAAAATTAAATTAGAATAACAAAAGGGTGCTAAATTTATTTTTTTTGTAACACTCAGTTTAGACTGTGAATAAAGAAATAGTGGTAGCGCAAGTGGTGGCGGACCCGTCGTGGAGTGGTGGTGATAATGGAAATAGTGGCGGTGGATGCAGACGACAGCACTGGAGATTGAGGGGTTTCGATTTTTGGACACTAAAGATAAAATTTGTATGTTTTTTTCTTTTCGTATGAGGAAGAAACAAAGTTTTTGATGGAGGAGGAAAGTAAAGGAATTGAAAGAAGGACAAAATAAACGTTTTCTTAAGGCCTTATTATTTATGTTTATTGATAATTCTTTCTTGAAAACTGGAAGAAATATAGGCCCCATTTTTATACGCTAGAATTAAGACTTTTTCGATAATTATTGGAATACCATTAGTAAATTAGATTTTAAATTATTAAAGATGTAAGTTTTTAAAATATAAAATATTATTAAAAGAAAAAAGAAAAAATAAATAAGTATTTCCTTTGTGTAGACTGTCTAATGAAAATGAAAACGACAACCCAGTATAGTCGATGCATCTAATCTATGTACCACCTCCTACTCCGTTCACCTGTTTCAACTTTTCTGGAATCTGAGTATAAATGGTTGCCAGTTAACCTACTACTCTTCTGCTATTCATTTACTGATGGCTAACATACTCCAGATGATCCAACCAAATCTTAATTATATAAAAGCCCTCGTCTCGTACATATGCGGGATTAGATGCTCAGTTAAAGTGAAAAACTACGGACAAACTCCTAAATCTTTTTTATTTAAGTATTGTTAAAATGTCATGATTTAAGATTTTGAATTTAAAAAATAGTTCAATCACACATGAAATTATAATAATTATATTTTTGAAACTAACTTATTTATTAACTAACCACAGTGGTGTGTTTTTCTTTATGAAACTGAAAGAAAAATGATCAATTTATAGATTTTACTCACTGAAAAGCAAGATTAATATTCATTTACATGAAGAAAAAAAAAAAACATGAATTAAAAAGGAAAGAGTTAAAAGCGATTTCTTTAACACTAACACTAACTGGATTCCAGGATCCCAATAGACAAAATTAGTTTCAGAGATTTAATTGTTTTGCTTTTTTAAACATTAAAAATGATGTAATTTATCTATTTTAAGATTTAGTAATTGAATTTTATTTTAAACGAAAGTTCAACAATTTATTTGTACCTCTGCCGGTATATGTATAATGTACTTCAACTAAGAAAGAAGAGAAATTTTTTCAATCCTAAATATGAGTCGCTTACTCTTTGAAAGGAAGTTAAAAGGATAATCTCAGAGGGACAGGCTACTTGAACTACTCGTCATGAAATCAATTTGGATAATTGGCCTCAGGTTGCATCATTATTTGTCTGGCGAATTCTGCAAGAACCCTTCATAGTTTTCCTGATAGACTCCAAACTTTACAGCTATACACAGAATACTTTTCAATTTTCATGATGGAACTGGGCAAGGGCCCAGGAGGAATACGTTTAGTCCAGAGAGGACCCTGTATGGCACTACAGAAAGAAAATTCAGCTAGTTAAGAAAACAATAAGCTATGTCGGTCCCTACCTTTTTGGTTGTCATGGATGAGCCTACTGTCCAAATCACAATGGGCAGTACCTGCCAGGATACTGTGACCAAACAAATATCTCTACGTGCCAGGAAAAAGAAAATCTCAAGTTCATTAAGCAGAAATTCACTCCTGATTCAGAATCGAATGTCAAATATTAAAATAATAGTAAAAGAAAAGGCAAGAAAACAAAAGTAGTTGATTAGTGACATGATTTGATCACGATTATAATTATAGGTATATAGGATCATGGAAGAAAAAGCCATTGCTGCAGTGCAATGCCAATTTAAGCATATAGAATACTGAACTTGGTAAAAAGAGAGAACTGGAACTGGGGTTTACATTTCAGTTGGTAAATTACTAAATCAAAAAGGTTCGCTCTTAAGAAATAGCATGCATTCAGGAAATGAGTCATAAGCACCTCAAGCGATCTTATCAATGAAACAACTGAAAGCATACAGGGGATTGTGCAACAGCTTCCAAAATCATCTACATAATTCTAACAATCTTCTTATATATTAATGTACATTGGTGAATAGTGCAAGTAGCATAAAAGTTTTCATGTATGTAAGCTCGTGAATATGACGGTCATAATAATTCCCAATAAAGGACAAAATATATATAAAACATGTCACTTGACTTGTAAAAGTAGCTAAAGCAATACGAAAAGAAATAATATTCCATATCATTGGTGTCACTTGCGTGCAAAATCACATTTGCACGAGAGAAGAAGCAGCAGAACATCCCACCCAAGGGCATCGCAATTGACAACTTGTATATTGCAAGATACTCCAAAGATGGCGATACATCTAATTTAGCTACAAATATAATTGAATTCCCATAGGATAATGGAATTGTGTACTTTTCTCATTATAATGTAACCGTGAGAACCAATGGTCTTTCAGCGTGCAACTGATGTGTGATGTCAGGACAATGTCACTCGTTCAATGTTCATTTACTTTTTCAACCAGTCAGGATCCCGGAGGATTTATGCTTAATGAACTTTGGTGATCTAAAGCATATTAGAATAGCAAGAAGTCACAGAAGCCACTTTAACGAACTCATATCACTCCAATTGATTGGGTTGAACTTTTGTACTGAATTTAATTCCTGTATCAAACTTTTGATTCTATTTAATAAATATATGCAACTGAATCCTTCAACTGAAAACGGAGTGATCGTATGGCCATATCGGTGCGCAAGGTGTATGCGCTTGTAGAGGGGTTAGTGCCTAATATGGAAGAATATCAACAATAATTATAATGTGACAGCAGAATCATATTGCAAAAGGATAGATTGAGCCAAGATTTGATCCCACCTGATTGAATTTCATGTTACTTGGCTAAAAAATGCGGCAACTTTTGAGAGGTAGCAGACAACAGAAAAGGATATATCTTCCGGGTCCCTACAGGTCCAAAAAGTCACAAAGAAAAAGGAAAAAAAAAGAAAAACAAAAGCAACCATTGCTCACTTTAGCACCAAGGGCACTTCAGCACTTGGGCAAATATGTTGATTCAAAGCTTTATGGTGGGATCACCATCTGGAAAGTAAAAGTTCTCTACAAATATATCTTTACATTCACCATTAATCCTGGGATACCTAAAATTCAACAACTTGCAGGTACAAAAGTGAAGTGTGACTATGCCTATAATCATCACACTCAATATAAAGTCCAACACTGAAAATAGAACTTCTAGGCCCAAAGAAAGCAATTACTAACCAAACGTAAAGAGAGTAGCCTGAAATTAAATAGAACATATGTGTATTCATTTCCATTTTGGAGAGGATTTCTTCAAGCATGATCATTATAAAATGGCCTAAAACAGCTACAACAGTACACACTCTACAGTTAATTAATCAAAATGATGTCATAAGTCCAATAAACTCACCGGGCCTTCTTCCGGGATTTGAATGGAAAATTGGACGGTGGTGATGGTGAAAATTCAAATGGCAAATGAGGTGGTTCTGTTTCACCAGAAAGCATCCCCACAATTTCTTTCATAGTAGGCCGCTTGGTTGGCGATCTCTGCAAACAGAGTAATGCAATTGTAATACAAAGCAATGCCTGATCTTTATCCAAGGAATGTATTGAAGGATCAACAAGATCCAAAAGCTTCCCATTATATGCAAGCTGCCTAGCCCAAGAAATCAAATTAGCCCTCTCAAATTCTGACATTGGCGAGGCAGTTACTTGCAGCGGTCTCCGACCAGAAACCACAACAAGAAGCAGAACACCAAAGCTATACACATCACACTTCTCTGATAATAGGCCACCACCACCATACTCGGGGGCAATATAGCAAACAGTTCCTCTCATACTAGGCGTGCTACTAACACCACCACTCTTTGGTATCTCTCCACTTAACCAATCTTGACTATTTCTTCTCCCATTTCTCAAATCCCCACTAAACCCATCCAACCACCAATCAATGCTACCTCTACTCCTCTTGTTCTTCTTCTTCGTCTCTTGTACCAAATTATCATCCTTCTGCCACCATGAATCTCCACCATTACTAGAATTAAGCCCTCTTTTCTTCTTCTTTTTAGTAAGCTCCTCGCAGAACTCTTCCTTCCACCATTCTCTAGGCTTTCTATACTTGACCTTTTTCTGCATTCTTTCCTCGTCTAAGGAAGCCCACCAATCCAATCTTTTCTTATGCTTTTTCCTTGGCTCAATCGACAAGCTTTTCGTTCTTAATACATTACTATTATCAACCGAACTAGGAGAAGCAATCCATTCATTTTTTGGTCTTTCCTTCTTAATCTCACTCCCAATCCATTCCATCACATAATCTTTCACTCTCCCCGACTCGGATCCACCTCCATTATCCTGTTTCCACCACCAGTCTCTTCTCGACCCACCTTTCTTCCCTCCATTAACCAAATCTTTCCCACTATCGACACTGACCTTATCAAACCCCATCTCTGAAATACTCCCTTTATCCATCCCCATCTCCGGAGACACCACAGCAGCAGTAGCCATCTCCGGCGAGGCATCAGAATCCAAAACCCTAACAGCAAAACTCTCCGGCGATCGATCAATCCCCGCAACAGTACTACTGTCCTCATATGCAGTGACTACACTCTCAGTCTCCTCTAAAATGGATCCATTATCCTCAGCAACAACAACAAAAGAAGCTTCCTTCTTTTCAACAGTCTCCTCTGTCTTCAATCTTGCAAGTCCAAAATCACCAATCTTGGCATTGAAATCAGCATCAAGCAATATATTACTAGGTTTAATATCTCCATGAGTCACAGGAGGATTGCAAAAATGATGTAAATATTCAATTCCTTTAGCAACATCACTTACTATATCAAATCTTTTTCTCCAATTCATAAGCTCTTCACATTTCCGATCTAACAAAGCATCCTGAAGACTCCGGTTCTCCATCAGCTCATACACTAAAATAAGCTTCTTTCTACGGCGGTCGGAAGAGAACCCTAAAAGAGACACAATGTGTGGAGAATCAAGAGAAGAGGCAAGCGAGAGCTCATTATGAAACTCCCGCTCTCCTTGTAGTGAACCGTTAGGGTCCATAAGTTTGACTGCTAACGGCTGGTTTGTTGAGGGAATAATAGCTTTGTAAACTGAACCAAATCCACCGTGGCCAAGCCTGTTAGATGTAGAAAACGATGCCGTTGCGCTTCGCAGTAGCGAGTAAGAGAAACGGCGGCATTGCTGCTGCTGGTTGCTGCTGCTGCTGCTGTTGTGATTATGAGTAGGAGACTTTAGGTCCGATGGAGCTGTACGTTTACGAGATAATTTTCGGTAAAAAAAGAAAACGAGAACAACTAAACAAAAGATAGTAAAAGAAAGAGCTCCAGCTAGAATAGAAGGAAGCAGGTGGTGTCGAAGGCGGCGGTGGTGGTAGCGGTGGTTATTGTTTAGCGGAGGAGACGCCGGTAAAGATGGGAGCAAGCGGGATGGCATTGTTGTAAATAGAAATGAAAGGGAAGGGGATATTAGAGTATCATTTCAGATGAGGTTTTGTTATAGTGGTTTCTGCAGTGAGTGTTTATTCAGTCTGTAGAGATAGCTGCGTGCGTGAGACTCGGTGTGGGTGTGTGGGTGTATAAGAAGGAGAGAGGGAACTGTTTCGCCTTGGTGTTTTTCTATTTTGAGGAGGATAAGGAAAGTGCTGAGGTGACAACGACGTCGTTAGATGCGGATGCTTGTGGAACCACTTACTTTGACTTTTTGTTGTACGTGTCGTCTTCTCGTTTGGTCGTCATCTTTTTAATCTAACTGTCATGTGACCCTCGTTCAGCTGTGAATCTTGTAATTTAAAGCCTTGGAAGTATGGTACACGCGCTATGTCGTAGATCACGTGGATTAATGATCTTTGTAGCTTTCTTTAATGTTTAACCACGTTCGTGGGATCCACCACTCTCATATTGGCTCATATAGTATATAACCCATCAAATTCTGATACTACTTTATTTCTAACTTTCTTTTATTCTTATTAATTATTGATATGCCGCTAATATTTTATAAAAATAGTTGGAAAATCTATTATTAATAATAATAATTCTTTTTGCATACTATTTTTTGAACGTTTGATCAACTGCTTGTTATATAGATGATGAAGAGTTCAATCTACATTCTACATCTTACGTAATAGAGATCAAAACTCATTTATCCAAGTTACTAACAAAAATAGGGTAAAAGTAATTTTTAAACTGTTTTTACCATGCGGTAATATAATCTTTTTAAGGAAAAAAAAAAGAAGCAAGAATTTTTGTTGGTTTGTTTGCAAAGGCTGTGTGTTGTTTTATATGGGTTTTGACCTATTTTGACAAACTTTCCTGTGGCTTTTTACTCTTCCGGAAAGACCATAATGCCACTCATCTCTAAAATTGCTTTTTTCTTGCGTTGGATTTATATTATCAATTAAGGTCCCTTCTAGAGTCGTATATAAATAATTATTTTATGATAGTCAACTACAAAAACACATAAAACATAGAAAATATTTGAATCAAACTCCAAAACAAAGTCAACAATAAAATCTAACTAAAATGTTTGATTTCAAAAATATTATGGGCTGACTGAGTGGAAAAGAAAAGAAAAGAAAAGAAAATATGATACGTTGGACCACATAATAATTTGCACTGCCTACCAATTGAATTGAAGGGCAGGCGAGTAATTTTGAAGGTGAGTTTTTGACTTAAGCAGCTTCGTAAAAGGAATCTGACCATTGGCAGTGACTGCTGCACAGAAATCAAAGAAAAAAAATAAGCCTTTGTTTACTTAGAGTGAGATCATGTGAGTCCCACCCACCTACTCTTTCTTTCTCCTCTTCACTTCTCTCGACCCAAAAAGAAAACCTGCCCCCAACCGGCTGAACCGGAATCAGGGTCAAATTAAGCATAAATTTACACTTTTTTGGTTTCGACTTTAATACTAATAGCTCATCTAATTCTGATGATAACTGGTAAATCTTATTTTTTATAAGGAAAGAAACATTAATATAACTAAAATTCTAATTCTTTATCTATAATTTTTAAATACTTATAATCTTTATGATTTGATATTTAAAGTTTGGAAATTAATTTAAATTGTTTAAAAACCACAGTATTCGGTTCGGTTTGAATATTATTCTAAAACTTCGAACCGAGCCTTGCTAGAAAATCTTTCAACCCACGCTTGTCGGAGGTGTAGCTGAGCGAGTGTGTTGATATTTCCCATACTGCTGTTATCATATGATCCAAAATAATAATTTTTACTTTTTTTTATTTTTAATCTTTCACTAAACTACTCATGGTCGTACTTTTTATGGTTCTTTTTCTTTTGCAAAACTCATATTTGGCATCTTGAGTTTTTAATTTTAAAAGAATTTGTTTAATATTTAAATTGTTTCATTTTAAGTTGCTGACGTGTTATTTATTATGTTGTACTTTATATGCAAAATACTCTCTCTCTTTTTTCGTCTTGTTTGTATTGTTTTTTGTACTTTTTATTATTTATAGCTAAACCCTTCCTTTGATTAGGATTTTCTTAAATTAGAAAATAAAAATTCAAGGACCACCAATGAATCAAAGTTAAATGTTATGGCTCACGTGTTTTAATAATGTTTAAGTTACAGGCTGTAACGAAAGTTTAGACATAAATAAAATTTAGGATTCTTTTATTGAAAAGTTTAGTTTTTTTTATAAAAGAATATAATAAATTTATAATGAAATAGAATCTAAAAGTTCATTAACCCAAAATGGATCATTATTTAGATGATAGAAAAATTGTATAAATACTTATTCGAAATTTCACTTACAAAACTCTTGTTGCAAAACAAAGTTCTCAATAATATATTTAATTCATACCACTATTTAATATCAAAAAATTATTCTGAAAAAATATTTAAAAATAGAAAATTTTCTTTTCTTTTTCTGCTAAATTCAATTATTATATATAATACAAGTCAAATGTTGCCATCTATTAATAAATATGATATACTTAAAGACGAACATGATTGGATTTGGAGGCTTATGTTTTGCAAATCTAATCAGCTACATGGATCCTTATGAAGTGAGAATCCGAAATGTTTATTCATATTTATCTTAAACTAGTCATTTATTGTGCGTTGTAAGTCCATTACTATTATTTTGATTATAAAATTAAACTAATAAATATAATTTAATAAATTTTTTAATATTTAATATTATTTTATAGAAATTTAAAAATAATAATAAACTAACTATTTTTAAATTTATTTTAATTTTTTAAAATTTTATTAATATAATAATATAAAAATTATTTCTAAAATAATATTAATAATTTTAGTATTATATAAATTAATAGTATTATTATAATTAATGTTACTATTTTTTAAAATTAAAAGTTTATTATGTAATTAAAAATTAATTTATTATTAAAAAATTTAGAAATTTATTTTTAAAATTAAAATTATTATATAATAAAAATTAATTTATTAATATACTAAGTATTTAAAAAAATTACTTATTAATTAATAAATTACATATAAATTTAAATTTTATATATCAAGAAAAAAATCTAAATCTTAAAAATTAGTATATATAAATTTCCATTTTCACGGGTCCTATTTTCTTCATTTGTGTTAGATCATGATAACGCTTTCCAAAGCACGGATCCTTAATGCATCACCACTGAATTTCTGAATTGCCGTTTTGTATAGAGGATTCAACCTATTTTTGGATCCATCAGCCCAAAGAAAGAAAGCCCAAAAAGCAGGTGCTTTATAAGACAAGTCAGCCATGCCAAAAAACAGAGAAAAAAGAAATCATATTATTTTGTACACATCAAAGATTTGAAGAGTATGCTATATAATCAGAACATAAATTTCACGAGGAAAGGAAGAAGTTACAGTTGAAACTAGGATGGAGAATAACCTGCCAAAGTTGCAGAAAGATCAATATACTGGAGAAACGCTATGAAACAAGACATAAATTTGCCAAACAAAGTTCTCAATCTAAAGTCCCGGGAGTGCAAGCCAAAAGGTCAAATTCACGTATCGTTCTACAGAGGTTTTGCCCCGCCATTTTCCTGCACGCTATTGACCGGAGTTGAGGAGCCACTTCTCTTGCTGGATTGCCCAGTAAATGTCCTGCCCACGAACTTCCCTGCTTTGCTCAGCCCACTGCCAACAGCTCCAAGGCCACTGCCCACGATGCCTACACCAGCGCCAACACCAGTTCCCACCAGCCCAACCCCAGCACCAATACCAGTTCCAACAAGGCCAACTCCACCAGCAATGCCAGTACCCACCAGCCCCACTGCTCCATCAAGTGCATCCATTGTGCTCCCTATAACTCCTGCTTCTTTGAGCTTCTTCCTTTCTTCTATAATCCTCTTCTCTTCTTCTAGAGCAGCCAATTGCTCCTCTTTGTTAAATGCATGGTACAAAACCTGCAAGTCCATCACACGTGCACATCAGAGAGAGAGAGATGGAAAGAGATAAGGGGAAGGAGGCGAGAAGGGAGCTAACATCCTAAAAGAATATAAAAATGACAAAAATAACGGACCAATTTGCATTGATATTTTCCCCTATTTCATACAGTGACTTTCATATGAAATGCTGGAGTAGATACTGGTTGTGCTATCAATATTGTCGACTACTGTCATTATGTAATAGTTGAAGCATGATATCTTGAGGCACAAAGAAAACAAAATAAAATATCCTTAAGACTTGTCTACCTTAATTGTAAGAGTTCCTCCATCCTTTTTATCCTTAATCTTCAACATGTCAAGTGCTGGTAACAGTCTTAACTCATGTTGTTTCCATGTTTCTGCTTCTAGCTCAATCAAAGGCAATTTTGCTATTCCCAACCTCTTGTCTTGCCCAATATCCTTATCAAAGACCTGTAGGAAGAATTTCATCAACAACTGCACAGAGAATAATAATCTCTCATATTCTTTTCCCATAAAAACAACTATATTAGAGAAAAGAATCTATCTCCTGTTTCATGATCAACTGGAGCCCCAACATGAACTTGCATCATCACGTCAAAAAAACAAATATATACAGGTTCCATTAGTAAAAGTGTCGCACCATGAGAAAACAGAGAAATGGATGAAAGAAGATAGGTAATTCAAAACCTCAAGAATAAGAGACTGTGTCTCCTTGTCTTCAGCAATCATCTCGAATGTTTGATCCCAAACAGGATTGAGGTTGTTCTCAATAGTACGAGATTTAACCTTGAACATTGGCCGAATATATAGAACCACATAAGGATCAGATTTTCCAATCATTTCCATGTTCTTCAAATCATTTGCTTTGACTACTGTCACTGTAAGCTTTCCTTCTGGTTTAAGCTCTAATTCACTGCATAATATCCCCCACCCCACCCCCCCATCCAATCCAAAATATAAAAAATTAGCTATGCAGTAAATTCAGATAATACTAGTATAAAATTAATACAATAGTATATCTTTATATGCATATAAAGTGTACCATGGACACGGTAGCCTCAAATTAGAGCAAAAAAAACCTATTTGCTGTGAAGTGCTGAATATGAATTGACTACAATCGAATAAATTGGACAAGATAACATGACAAATTGTGTCAAAGACTTCAGGTCCAATTCAATATTTGGTAGCAACTTAAATGTAATATTGTCAAATCATGTTGTTACCTTGTATCAACAGGTATACCACCAATTGGAACAACAACCCTGTGGGGCCACTGAAGCATATCTGTGACAATTGAATGCACAGTGTCCTACGAAATTTGATATAAAAAGCAGAGTGAGAAAGAAAACCAACTCAAGAAGGAGTCATCAAAGGGAAAATGTGTTATGATACCAAAAAGAGAACTCACATCAATCATATCTGATAGTCCAGGAATGGCTGTTAAGCTTCCACCAACAGCTTTCAGAACATAGTCAATTTTAGGCTTTGGCTGATTGATGTATCAAGAATTGGTCATTTACAAAATAATTTTAACTGAAAAAGTGACCACAAAATCATTAATATAAATATTCAAGACGTACCTCAGAAAGTAGAGCAATAACAACAGCAGAAATGCATGGTATCTCCTCAGCAAGTTGGAAGATAACTCGGATCACAGTATAAACTTCAAGGTCTTTCAACTGTATCACATTGCACCATGAAAGTAATGAGATAATTCTTGTTAAAATTTTACATGCTAAACAGCAACTAACATAATTTAGTTATTGTTCAAAATCATCTATACAAGAACCTGAATGGGTATAGAAGCAACAAGTGCAGCTTCAACGCCTAAAATGATGCTTGGATCACCACCCCATCGAAAATCAATATCCATAATGATTTGACCTTTCTTAAGACTCTGAACACGTATACCTGCATTAAATAATCAATTGAGAGTGGACATATATGAAAAGAAAGAGCAATTCAGTGGTAATCACAAATGCACCTAATAAATAATAATTTTTTGTGAACACAAACACATTTTCTTTTTGTTAGAGCATTCATGGATGATTCACATATAATATAAGTCTATATAAAGACGAATGTCAGGGTTTGGCCCTAACTATTGAATGCTATCAAAATCAAGGAAAGACGTGCCAAGCTAATTATCACATATGCCAGAGAAATAAGAGCAGATCCATAAAGATAAGTAAGCGCAAGATACACTCATACACATACACAAAGTTATGCAGCAAAGAAGAACTATATATCAAGTCATACCTCATACACATACACAAACTTAAGCAACAAAGAAGGACTACATATCAATTCATACCTTCAATCTTGGGTGGCACAGTTCCAAGAGAAAATTTGTTGAACTTTAATGAAGTAATCCCTGGGGGTCGATAATCTTCTAATAGTGGTTCAACAGATTCTTTTACTACCATTGTAGCTGCCTGCATACAAAAACATCCACAACTTTAGGTTAGTATATATATATATATATATATATATATAAAAGAACAATCTTCATTGGACCTATTATAATTTTTTCTTTTTTCTTTTTTAATCTTTAACCAACAAATATCCCTACTACCCCTCACCCCTTTGTCATTTCTCTTCCTGTGACAAAAAATCTTTACTTGTCAAAAGAAATGAGGAAAACAGAAGGAATCAAAAGAGAAAAGAAAAAGCACTAATTCTTTGTTGAATATGGATGGTATCTACCTTAGTACTGTTATATAGGACTCTAACCTACCCTATCAGCAACAAAGTCATTTCACAAAATTTATCTACTTGCATCTACTTGTAGACTAACTATGTGATAAAGAAAGCAAAAGGCTTACATCTGCCACAAATGGCCATAACTTGCTCAGTTGCTTGTTCAGCCACTTCACCTGCACGATGTGACAGAAATATACAATGCTACAACCAATCATATATATAATACATAGATAAAATTCAAAGCAAGCAAGATCTAAGTGCACAAAAATACTTCAATACAAAATCCTTCCCAATGGAGAATGTGACATCTTTAGAATTTGTAAAAACATAATATAAGCATCCAAAATGGTTCAACATAAGATTCAAACTAAAATTGCCATTTTCCACAAACAATTTGGTGGGGCAAATAGACGTGTTAGCATGGATTAGATAAATTGACATGTAATAGCCAATTTCAAATCTCGATATAGCCATATTAAATATTTTACTTAGGAGTTGAACAGCCAACCATATTAAATATTTTAGTCTGAAAAGGAGAAAACAAGACATGACATTGAGCATTTAGTTATATCAAGATATCAAAAAAGTAAACATTCACTTTAGCCTGAAAAAGAAGAATCCACATGGCTCCAAACAAAGAATTGCTAAAGATTTCCCTCGGATCTTAAGCATTAGGAAACTTAAATAAAATGCAGACCTGCTCAAAGACAGGAAAAGATATCCAATCAGGAAAATTATCGCCGCATATTTTCTTCAAATCATCTCTGTTTAAGGACCCGAGAAGTTTTATATCAACTGCCTGCAATGCAGAAGAATATTATACAGTATACAGTAATCCAAACAGTAACAACACATTGTGATAATTCAGAAAAGAGGACAAATCAATTTCATAGCTTCAACTACTAGAGAGTTCTATTAAATAAAAAGCATCTGCCATAATCATGAGCCAGCCATTACGATGGAGTTATGGAACATAATTCAGTAAGTATTGAATAATGAATACTTTGCCAGGTTAATCACTACAGAGAACACTACCTTATAATCTTCACTTAATAATTTATCTTCACTCATATGATATCTTTGCCAAAAGTGCTACAGCTGGCACACACAAAACAAGGAAGTCCAAACTACTAAGATATTGCATACATGTGTTGGTAATGGTGTAACTTGAAAAGATGATTAAACAGGCACTGGATAGCAGGTTAAAATCAAAGACAGTTTAGAAAAAAAGGAACCCTAATCTCTCAATACTAAATTCTTAAGCAGCACTCTAAGCAAGCCAATAACTTGCCATCTTATCTCTCATACTATTCAATACTCAGTAACTCACTAACACTTTAAACCCAACAAATTTTTCATGCCTGTATATCTATCCAGTATAAACATATACTGAACATACAGAAATGGCAGTTATGGAAAGAAATTCAATACTCGGCTCATTTTTAGATATAGCATTGTTATATTTAAGGTAATTCCCAAAAAAAATTATTAAAAAGAAAAAGCAGCGTGATAAAATTAAAATCCAAACAAATCAGTCAAGATACAATCAAATTCATCCAAGAGAAAAGAAAAGATTTGCAAAACAAACAGACCTTGGCAATTCGCTTGGTGCTTCGGTACCTCATCATGTGCTTCCATCCCGCCATAACCGCGATCCCGAAGATCATTCCCATAAAGATCCCAGATATCAACCCCATTTTCCTCGGAAATCAAAATGAAAAATTTCTCCTGAAAGCAAAGAAAATCAATTCATCAGAGAAAACAAAAACCAAAATCCCAAATAATTTCGAAGAAGATCAAACAAAGAACTTACAGTGACGTAAAATAATGCGTCTGAATAGAGACAGCGAGAGAGGGGAAAATAAAGGGGGAAATTCCAAATTGGGGAATCAGATTCACTGCAGTTAATAAAACCTAGAGAAATTCTTTGTTGGTTTTTAGTTTTTTTGTATATAAAGAGTAATGGTTTTCTCGGTCTAAAATAAAATGTATTTATCGAACTCTTGTGGTGGTGTAGGCATTTGCTCCACAAGATCATGAAAGGGAAAATGAAAAAGCATCAAGAAATGAAGGTCAAGTAGGCCAGAGTGCGAGAGCTCTGTCTCGGCATTTAATCCAAATCTCTCCTGGCATTCAATTCCTTGGTCTTTTTATTGCACCGTTCTGTCCGTTTTTCAACTTTGTTTGGAAATATCGTTATTGGCTTTTTTGTTTGTTTGTTTGTTTGTTTCTTACTATTACTTTGGATTTTTTTGTTTGGGCTACTTTCAGTTCCTGCTCCTGTTCAGATTTTAGTTGTTTCTATTCTAGATTTGTATATGTATAATTCTTTTTCTTTTTTTCTCTAAAAAAGCTCAATAGGATGTTCTGCGTCCGAATCTAGGAAAAAAAGAAAACGATAAAAGACAACTTGCCCCTTGAATTGTTTTCAATGGATCAAAATGTACCGAATTTAAATTATTTCAGCAATTAACCTTAAATTTCCAGTTATTTAAAACCCAAATTTAGACCAAATCAAATAGTTTGAGAAACATTCTCTTGAAAGGATGTAAGTGAACATCCTATTAGAAAAATAATAATTAATTTTATTTTAAATTTTAAAATTATCAATTTTTAATTACATCTAAAAATACATTGTTTCATTTAAATTTTTAATTCACAAATCACAATAAATATACTTTTAAGTTTATCCATTTCTCCTTTATTACTCGCATTTAATAGCTCTTTTTTAATGTGTTAATCAAAATAATTTTTGAGAATCTAGATTGTAATGAGAATAAATTTGGATGATATTATTTTAGTTGTTGTTGCATATTCTTATAATTAAAAGCGTCATTTATTTAATAAATTTGGCAAATTATAAGAGTTTTTTTGTTACAATATCTAAACATTAGTTAATTCTTCTCATATAATATAACAATTATTGGATTATATTTATGTGTTTTAGAATGTTTAAATATTTGATTATAGCAAATATGGATTTTCCAGTTGCATTTTTTTTATCACAAAAGATAATTAATGAATTAGAAAAATAAATACGAGATTATTACACTATTAATTTTTATTTATATTATTACATCTATCATGTAATATAATACCTTTATATATATTTATCTTTAAAAAATAATATTTATTTGTAATGAATGTTAAAGATAAACCCATAAATTTAGTTATTCAGTTAAATACTAGTTTTATGAATTTAAATTCTGCAATTTTGTTTAAAATTTATTGGTTTTGAAATTCATCAAGCTAAACGATGTCCTAAAAGAACTAAAGAAAATATAAAGGTTTAAAATTGAAAAAGAAATTTATTTTCTTTTTAACAATTCCAAAAAAAAAAAAAGGTTAAATGCCAAATGAATCTTCTTTATCTTTTGTTTGTGGCCAAAGGTCAAGGAACCGATGACTTCAACTTATGAAAACAAAAATAAAATTATTCCGCCGGAAAAAGAAAAAGAAAAAGAAAAATTATTCCAAGACGGTCATCTTTTTTTTACATTGGTTGGTGATTGAGATTTTCAGTTATACCAAACAAAACTTTTGGGGAACATTTACAATCCAACGGAAAGATTGAATTGAATCGGCAGTACCATGTCGTCGTCGAGCAGAATTCCACAAAATAAATGGCGTTGGGGCATGGAATGTTATATGATTAAATGCAGAAGTAGATTTGCCACAAATCAGTTCTCCATTTATATCAATTTTTCTTTTTCCATTTCATGAAACAAGAGAGACATGCAAAAACAAACAAACACGGTAAGCTGTAACTTGGTTTCAAAAAATCGAATTATATCCTTTTACTTGATAGAGAATCTGTAATCCGTTTAGAGGGTATATGATTAAACTGAAGAAGTGCATCCTACATTAACACCCTAACAACCTCTCAAAGATTTCCTATTTTGCCGACACGTCTATTCGGATAACCAAACACACCGAACAATCATTTTTAAAAAATAACCCACCTCTTTTACCACCAGTGTCAATAATTGTCTAAGACAGAGCACAACCTGCGATGATAAAGAGAAGGCCGCATGCAACTCCACCCGCACCAGTAAGATCCTTAACCCTAAGATTCCCCGATGACTGCGGTCCACCTTGAATGGGAATCGGCGGCGACTGAGCAGAATCAGGCTCTCTGTATGGTGGGGGCGGCGGCTGATTAAGGCTGGGAGGTAAGCCAAGGCCGCGGTTGACTTGGATCTCGAAGGCCATTCCATGAAGACACTGATTGCCGTCTTCGCCATCTGAGAAAAAATAATTTGGACCTTCAATAGTCAACGGTACAGAGATTGTCAACGCTATGCCAAACGCTGTGTTTCCACCATCGTACTGGATCGTATCATTATCCAATGATTCGTCGATTGTGCAGTTCCTAAATGTTGTCTCGTTGTAGGTCTGGATCACCGTCTGATTGGTGTTTGTGTTGAAAACTGCACAGATCACAATTAAATTGAAATGTAGGATTAAAACTTAAAAAGGAAATTATTAAATCAATGAGAAACTTACTCAAAAAGTCTCCTAGATTGAAGGTTTGAGAAGCGGCCCAGGAGGAATAGTTAACTGCAGGGGTGCTAGCGGTGGAGTTGAAGAACCAGCCGGCCTTCTCGCCTACAGTGTGGTTGGTATACACGGTTGAAGGGGTCTGCGATGCGGCTGCAGTGATCATGAACGCAGTGAACGTTAACTGCACAAGTGTAGCTACTCTCATGGCTGGTTTGATCTCCTGATGATGATTTCGGCAAGCTTAATGAGGAGCTATTTATTGAAAAAGAAAAAGGACGGTGATGATATGGAATGGAGGAAGAGTGGTGCGATTCCTGGTTTGGATGTGGGTCACATGGGTGTGGGTCCACAAACGGTACTTCTGGACTGCAACATCACTTTTTTGTTCAATTTCCTTTGTTCTAATTTTTGGTTACATTTACATACATTTGAGCTTCTTGATTAATTATCAGACAACTTGCGACTATGGATATTTGTCTAGTTATTTAAGCTGTAAATTTATGTACTAAAAATGTGTACTTTGAATAATCAATTATCAAATACAGCATTTCCTCAAAAAAAAAAAGAAAAGGATATAATTATCAATTTAGCAAGTAAATAAGCCAATGCGCTTTGCTTTAGTAACGATGCTAGAGGAATAAACGAGTTGAAATCCTAATCTGAGTTTAGCTACAAAGAAAAGGGTGATTATTGTTTCCCTTTTTTTGCTATACTTTGAACTTTTGTGGTTGTCTTATTCTTGTCTTGGGAGGGTGGACATAGCAAATGATGTATGAAACACTCGCTATTTCAGTATTGTTTGGGCCTGAGTCTCTTTTTAATTATTGTCTAATTTTGATGTACATCTCTCTCATTTACCACGTCTTTGTTAATGTCGAAAAATTAGACCACGTCTTATCTAAGCTGAACAACTAGACGTGGACCTCAAAAGAAAACAGAAATATTTAGAACTCAAACTTAAGTGAAAGGCAACATTACGCTATTGACAAGGTACATACTGCTAGAAGGGGCTCAGCCTTGTGTATTGTGAGGCCAAAATTCTCACTCATGTTCATATCTTCTGGTTTAACGCCATCTGCTAGCTTCCATTCAAATCAGTGTATAATAGAATCCAACATTAGGTGCACCATCTATACGCCAAAGTTTCAATCCCGGCCAATTCTCCCAGCTCCAAATGGAATCAGCTCAAAATCTCTTCCCTTCACATCAATCTTCTTGTCTAAAAACCTCTCGGGCGTGAACTTTTATGTGTTCTTCCATATGTTTTCATCTCTTCCAAGCCCTGCTCATTTACTAGTATCTGAGCAATTTTTTATATCTTGAAGCTACATATCTCTACCTCATATTCCAGTCCATGTGATTGTGACACCAAGAATGGAGCTAGTGAATGCAGTCGAAAAGTTTATTTGATTATTGGTTGTAGGTAAAAGAACTCGGAAATGTCAGATTCTTGAACTACTCCTTCCACTTCTTGGAGCTCGCTTTTGAGTTAGCAAGTTCTTTTTTTTTGGATTACGAGTAACTCTGCATTTCCCACGTGCCTTTTCACTTGTCTCTGTATCTGCAACATAAAAGGTCCTAAAATTGGTTAATGGGTTAGCATTTAAATCGACAGTTCCTCCTCAAAATAATCACCATATCGTTATTGAAGTGGGACAATTCGATCGTTTGTGATATGCACGAGAAGCATAGACTTAATAGATTATACTACTTCAGCAAAAAAAAGAGAGAAAGAGCGCACCAGAAGCGTATGCTTTGTATCAAGAAAGCTCCAGAGTTACTTTCTGTGGCAAGAATGATGGAATAAACAAAGTTGCAATCCATAAACATGTATAATATTCACAACAATCCACGTGTACATATGTGAGTTATGAAATGGTAACGTTAGCTCCATTTACCTGAATGCAGCTGTGTTATACGTCCAAATACCTATAGCGGTTAATTAATTAATAATTTTTATTTTATTTAGATTTAGTATATATATATAATATTATAAAAAATAAATAAAAAAGTAATAAATATTATGAATATTTTATATTTTGATATCAGATGATTGATATATATTATATTATTTAAAATTAATAAATATGTATTAATGATTTATCGATTTGGTATATAAATAGATATATATCCAAATTTTAAGTAAAAAATTTTCTTAACCAAATAGGATTCAAGAAAAACCATAGGATGTCAACCTTTCACATTGCATGGCATTCTGCATCTTGGGGCAAGAATGAGGGCTATATATACAATTACAAAGATACTTAATTTCTCTTTCTAAAAGGAAAGGAAAGTAATTCTTTTCCCAACCTTCACTCTTCCCTGTTTCAAGAAAAAAAGAAAAGAAAAAGGAAATCCCTTTCTCTTCTTTCATCAAAGAGTACGACTGTTTAAATAACTTCGAATGTTAAAATAAGGCCCATTTTACAGAATTTGACGGTTTCTTAGGCCCAGGATTCTAACCCGTCTTTGCAAGCGAGGACTGATCTAAGACCGACCGGTGTTTCTTTTTATAGAAATAAAGAGAAAAACTTTAATTAAAATTTTTATTCAAAATAAGGTTTAGTTTTTTTATGGCAAAATAAATTTTATTTTCAATAAAATATGAAAACTAATATCTGTTTTCTGTAAATAGTAAAAATCACATTCATCTCATTTTGAAAAGATTTTTTTATTTTTAATCTTATCAAATAGAATTTCAAATGCAAACTGAATAGGCTGAAAAAGGAAAATAGAAAATGAGCCATAATCGATTTTTAAGCCAACATTCGAAAAACGCATGTTGAGTCATTTTATATCTGGTGCGTCCAAGCGGGATACGAAATTCCATTTTCTTCACTTACAAGGTAAGATAGAACAAAGACTTTTCAATTATTATTAATATTAATAATTATTACTTCTAAAATAAAATAATAATAATAAAGACGTTGGATATAGTATTAATCCATTAACCACTCCTTGCATTGTTTTTGACTGGGCAACCATAAGAAGAAGGGCCTTATTAGTATTACTGGCTATATCCTTCTTCTCTCTCGCGCCCAATTCGCCTCCTCTTTCGTCTTCTCCAATTCTCAATTTTTCATTTTTTTTTTAATTATTTTCCCTTTCTCTTCTCTTCCTCGATTTTTCTTTTTCTTTTTTTCTCTCTTAATTTCTGTTTATCTGTTGCAATCAAAATCGAACCAGGCCGATCCATTTTTTTATTTATTTCAAAGGTACGCTCATTTACATTTTTCTCAATGTTTTCTACTAAGCAATGGCGATTCGAATCTGATCTGTCTCTGATCATTTCTTTCAAAATTAGTTCTCGTCTTTCTATTTTTGGTTTTAATGTACATGTTTAAGTGTAACATGTATTATTATGCCTGTATTAATAGGCTTTATTGCTGTGTTTAGAGATCTTGTTTTGATAATTTAGATATAATGCGTGTTTTTGTACGCATTGTAATAATGTTTCTCATGAGCTAGATCCGCTAAAAATTGATTATATTATCCGTATGGTTCAGATCATCAATTGCTTTACTTATCCTTTTGATTTGGAGTTTTAGGTATCCAACTACATGATGCTGTATTTTGCTGTTGTTGCGAATTCATAGTGAAACACAAATAATACATGAATGCGTGAAATAACATGTTTAATTGAACTAAAAGAAAGAGTGGTTGCTAGCTTTGATTTGAAACTCATTTCTTCAATGCAATCATATTGTGTTAGCTTAGTTGTTCAGCTTTAATTTATTAATTCTATCTTTGTTTTTATAGGTGTGTAAATAGTTCGGATGAATTTTTTTAAGTCCTTCTAATGGAAGAAGAGGAAGAAAAGAAGGAAACCAAAGAATTATCTATGGAGGACTCAGAGATCCCTCAAGTAGTTAGTATTGTAGAGGATAGTTTAGGAACATCTCATCTAGAAAATGTAAATTCCAGTGCTGGCAGTGATGTGGAGATACAAAATAATAGTAATAAAGATAATAATAATGTAACTACAGTTATGGATGAAGAACAGTTTGAACAGGTATCTTTGAAAGATCAAGAAAAGGCTGCTGGTGTGTTGGTGCCGGCTGATAACGTGGACTTGAACCGATCATCCTATTCAGAGAATGAGAGGCAATCATTTGATAAATTTGAAGATGCCTCTCAGAATTTGCCTTTGAATTTTGGAGCCGAGCATGATTCTCCTCCAATGTCTGAAATTCGGCATGATCGCTCTGTATCAAGCCCTGGTCCTGATAGACAATTTGGTTCTACAATTAAACCATCATATTCATCAACCAGTCTAAATTCTGCTTACTTTGAAGATGTTGGATTCTCTCCCATGGGTTCACCACAGAAGTCTAAGCCAAAAGCTGTTGTGCCAAATGTGTCTCCAGAGTTATTGCATTTAGTGGATTCTGCTATTATGGGAAAACCTGAAAGCTTGGACAAGCTGAAGAACATTGTCAGTGGAGTTGAGCATTTTGAAAATGGGGAGGAAGCTGAGACCATCGCTTACTTGGTTGTTGATTCACTTCTGGCCACAATGGGTGGAGTTGAAAGTTTTGAAGATGAAGATAACAATCCTCCTAGTGTGATGCTGAACTCTCGGGCTGCTATTGTGGCAGGTGAGCTCATTCCGTGGCTTCCTTGGGTGGGGGATAGCGAGATTTACTTGTCACCTAGGACACGGATGGTAAAGGGATTACGTGCTATATTGCGAGCATGCACAAGAAATAGAGCAATGTGCTCTATGGCTGGTCTGTTAGGAGTTCTTTTAGGGTCAGCAGAGAAGATCTTTGTTCAGGATTTTGATTCAACAGCGCAGGTGAGATGGGATGGTACTCCCTTATGCCAGTGCATCCAACACTTGGCAGGCCATTCACTTAATGTCATTGATTTGCACAGATGGTTCCAAGTTATTACAAGAACACTTACCACTGCATGGGCACCTCGCTTAATGCATGCCCTGGAGAAGGCAATGGGTGGAAAGGAGTCAAAGGGACCTGCTTGTACTTTTGAGTTTGATGGTGAAAGCTCTGGTTTGCTTGGTCCAGGAGAGAGCCGCTGGCCATTTACCAATGGATATGCATTTGCAACGTGGATCTATATTGAATCATTTGCAGACACATTGAATACTGCTACTGCTGCTGCAGCAATTGCTGCTGCTGCAGCAGCTAAGTCAGGGAAATCATCTGCTATGTCAGCTGCAGCTGCTGCCAGTGCACTTGCTGGTGAAGGCACTGCTCACATGCCACGACTTTTTAGTTTCTTATCTGCTGATAACCAGGGGGTAGAGGCTTACTTTCATGCACAGTTTTTGGTTGTTGAAAGCGGTAGCGGAAAAGGCAAGAAAGCTTCTTTGCATTTTACCCATGCATTTAAGCCACAATGCTGGTATTTTATTGGTTTGGAGCACATTTGCAAGCAAGGACTACTTGGGAAAGCAGAGAGTGAGCTGCGATTGTATATTGACGGATCATTGTATGAAACTCGCCCTTTTGAGTTTCCTAGGATCTCCAAGCCACTTTCTTTTTGCTGCATTGGAACAAACCCCCCTCCTACAATGGCTGGTTTACAACGTAGACGTCGTCAGTGCCCTCTGTTTGCTGAGATGGGGCCTGTTTATATCTTTAAGGAGCCAATTGGCCCAGAAAAGATGGCACGCTTAGCTTCTAGAGGTGGGGATGTGCTGCCTACTTTTGGCAATGGCGCAGGACTTCCTTGGCTAGCAACAAATGATCATGTGCGAACTATGGCAGAGGAAAGTTCTCTTTTGGATGCAGAGATTGGAGGGGGCATTCACCTTCTATATCATCCAAGTTTGCTCAGTGGACGTTTCTGTCCAGATGCTTCCCCTTCAGGTGCTGCAGGTACGCAAACCATTTCTATGTTTTTTCTTCGTATAGTGGAAGGGTTAGGCCGTAGTGACTTTTCATATGATGTCCTGACTATATCAGTCACATGTATGCCTTTTCTTCAATTTCCAATCAGGCATGCTGCGACGACCAGCTGAGGTTCTTGGGCAAGTCCATGTTGCAATGCGAATGCGACCTGTGGAGGCTCTGTGGGCCCTGGCCTATGGAGGTCCTATGTCCATACTTCCTATTGCAATTAGCAATGTACAAAAAGATAGTCTGGAACCCGAACAAGGAAGTGATTCATTGTCTTTAGCCACAGCTACTCTAGCCGCCCCAGTATTCCGAATTATTTCCATAGCAATTCAACACCCCAGAAATAATGAAGAATTGTGTAGAACCAGAGGGCCTGAGATTCTTTCTAAAATTTTGAAGTATCTTCTCCAAACTTTGTCTTCATTGGATAGAGGAAAGCATAATGGTGTAGGAGATGAGGAACTTGTTGCATCTGTCGTCTCCTTGTGCCAATCGCAGAAGTTTAATCATACACTGAAAGTGCAGCTCTTCAGTACATTGTTGTTGGATCTCAAAATTTGGAGCTTATGCAACTATGGACTGCAAAAGAAGCTTCTATCATCATTAGCAGACATGGTTTTCTCGGAGTCATCAGTAATGCGAGATGCCAATGCTATTCAGATGCTTCTTGATGGATGCAGAAGATGCTATTGGACAATTCGTGAAAAGGACTCCGTGAGTACATTCTCACTGGATGAGGCAACACGTCCTGTGGGTGAATTGAATGCTCTAGTTGATGAACTCTTGGTGATCATTGAACTTCTAATAGGAGCAGCATCTCCATCAATGGTTGCGGATGATCTCCGGTGTCTACTTGGCTTTATTGTTGACTGTCCTCAATCCAATCAGGTAAGTTACTTTGCAGAAGACAATTTTAACCAGATAAAATTATGATGAAAAATATTTAAAATTTTATTTTCTATTTTAAAGGTCCTTAGAGCAACATATATGATAAGGAGAATGTGCTTTGCATCAGGCAGCAAAATTTGTATACCTTTTTATGCTGTTGAGACACATTAATTTCTGACGATCTAAAGTTTAAATAACAAGTTTCATGGATCTGTTTTTTTCTTTTTTTTAAAAAAAAATTATTTTGGTTGGTCATCATACAGGACGAGAATTGTTTCTCATCTTTTTCTGTCTGTCTTGGATTTTGGGACCAGATAATGATAGTACTTATATATCTACTGTTTTGCTGTATGGATATGAAACTCAGTTCAATTTGTTGTTTGAAGGTATTCTTTATGAGTCATTTAATCATTAATACTCTAAAAATGACTCCTTCCTTCCAGATTGCCCGGGTGTTGCATCTGATTTACAGGCTTGTAGTACAGCCAAATTCAGCAAGGGCTAATACATTTGCAGAGGCATTTGTAACCTGTGGTGGGATAGAAACACTTCTTGTTCTGCTGCAGCGAGAAGCTAAAGCTGGTGATCATAGTATTTCAGAATCAATGACAAAGAGTAATGATAGTTTATCTATTGAGGAAAGTGAGCTAGATGCGAGCAATGAAGTTCCAGAAAAACATCCGAACAATGAAGTAAAGGATTTTACTTCATATGAGAAAGATTTTGAATCTGAACCATCTGATACAGCTGGCAGCCCTGCTGCTTCTTCCGCTAGTTTGAGAATTGAAAGGGTGTCATCTGTTTCTGAAAATCCATTTGTTAAAAATGTTGGTGGTATCAGTCTTTCAATTAGTGTTGATAATGCAAGAAATAATGTTTACAATGATGATAAAAGCGATGGTATTGTTGTGGCAATTATTGGGCTACTGGGTGCTCTAGTGACATGTGGTCATTTGAAATTTGGTTCATGTGCACCCTCAGATACAACAAGCTACCTTTTGGGTGGGGCACTGCATGAAGGGGGTGGTTCAATGTTTGATGATAAAGTTTCTCTTCTACTTTTCGCGTTGCAGAAGGCTTTCCAAGCAGCACCAAATAGGCTTATGACTACCAATGTCTATACAGCTTTATTGGCAGCTTCGGTATTTTTTTCATTTCCCCCCTTTTAGTCTCATATATTCCATTGATTTTTGTAAATTAAAAATTATGGTCCGTGCAAACTACATATACTCAACCTTTTTCTCTTTGTGGCTTATGTTGGTCCTTTATATGAATTTTTTGGACAGGAGAACACAATAGAAGTTATAAATTCATTTTTGTTTTAAATTTTGTCTTTTTCCCTTTGTAATTTATACATTTAGTGTAGGTTAATACTTTATGCACTGAGGGGTTTGAAGGATACTACATTGGTTCATGTGTTGATAATACATGTAGGTTGTGCCAGAAAGTTGAGGCTTAAGAGCGAACCTTGATATTTCTTCTTCACATAGTGTAATCACTTTGTCATATTAAATTCCAAGTCTTTTATCATTCTTCTGACCTCTGATCAAGATACACGCAAACTTGCTTACTGTGTTGAATGAGTATTACCTGTTTGTTGTAATTAGAGGATTTTAAGGATTTCCTTCTTTCTGCTGTGAGTAATTTGCCATGCTTTATATTTGGTTTAGTTCGTTTGTTCTTGGTTTGTTTCAGAACTTCTATTTTTGATTTCCTTTGGCAATGCCTGTAAACATGAAAACTGAAAAGAAATTTTTTGTTAAAAGATGTTATCTTATGCCTATCATGCAACCTTAAGACTGTTTAGAGACTTAGAGTCTCTGATTTTTTGTTGTTTCTATGACATGCTGAAACCTCCTTTTCGAAGGAAGCATTCATTGCTTCCATTATCTTGAATGCTGACTTCTTTGTAACTTCTTGCACTTATGGACAATTAGATATTGAAAATGTCTTCCCTTCTTATTTGACAGATCAATGCTTCTTCAGCAGAGGATGGGCTGAACTTCTATGATTCCGGTCATCGCTTTGAACACTTACAGCTTCTGTTGGTTCTTCTGCGCTCGCTGCCTTATGCATCTAGGGCTTTGCAAAGTCGAGCATTGCAGGTATTGTATTTATGTTAATACTGCTTTCTGTTTGTTTGCATGTTCATGTGTTTATTAGTTGCAATATGTGTTGTTCATGAAGTTTCTTTAATAGAATTTGCTTCTTCAGTTCTTCTGGTATATGGAACAAAAGATTTAATACTTGCATGTCTATTATGTGGAATTTCAGATGGACATAAACTAGTTGATGTTACTTTATATGGCTTAATTATAGTTATTCGTGAGGCTATCGTATGTTATCTAGGACTTAATATATGCCTTAAATTTCTTTTAGTTGTAGAAAGGATGAGTGGACATTATTCCATAATTCTCCTCCCTGATGTTGATAAGATAAGTATGGGGGATGCAACTTTTAAATTACTGAATGAGGTCAGTGAAGTAGTTTCTCATGATTATATATTATTTTAGGAAAGTGGACTTAATTCTGCTAATGAGAGATTTTAACATCAGTTGTATGTAGCTAAGCCAACTAGATTGGCTTTAAGGCTGAGCTGAGTTGTATCTTAGGAAGGTGGATTTAAACAATCAGTAGTTTATCCTGCCACTTGGATGTAGCCAGATATTATAGCTAGAAGAGCTTTATGCAGCAATTTTATAATTCTAGGGCGCCACTGTAAAATCAACTGGAGTTGCTTCCTTTATCTTATAATATGGTTGCACTATGCTGCTTACCCAATCATCTGATCGTAGTGTTGGATGTAGAATAGGTACTTAGTTAACTAAATCCTGGTCAATATTTTATGTATGTTTATTACACTTTCTCTCTACAAGTGCTAGAAGCCAAGTACCAGAAGGAAGTAGCGGTAGTGTTCTGAATTACTGTAAGTAGCAGGGATCTTGATTTGGTGCTCTAACGCAACAAATCAATATCTCAATTAGGTATTGATAGCTTATTTTTCTTTTTTAATTTCACATTTATAGTTTCGTGATCAGGGTTGTCAATATTCTTTTTTAGTTTCTGAGCTGCTGCTTCCTATATTATTTCAGGATCTTCTGTTTTTGGCTTGCAGTCATCCAGAAAACAGAAACAGTCTAACAAAAATGGAGGAATGGCCTGAGTGGATTCTGGAGGTTTTAATCTCCAATTATGAGGTGATTTTATCTTTTCTTGTTCTGGGTTTTACTTTCTGTGGAGTTTTTTTTTTTAAAATCTTTAATAGAATGAGAGACACGATGTTTAGTTATGCTACGGACATTTTATCTTAAATAGAAGGTAAATTAATTAATTTGGTGAATTGAATTATTTGTTTCACAGTTTCAGTTCTGGTTTTCGCAGATGGGCGCTATGAAAAATTCAAGTTTGGCAAGCTTAGGGGACATTGAGGATCTCGTACATAACTTCTTGATTATAATGTTAGAGCATTCAATGCGCCAGAAGGATGGCTGGAAGGTGGATTATTATCTATATTTTCACATAATTTTGTTTTGCTTTGTTGGGAGACAGGCTTATAGAATAGGAGTTTACATGTTTGTCTTTATGTTGCTTACGGAGGTATCGTTTCCAATCATTACATATAATTTTTCGCACATATCTTCTAGAAACTGGGGATTAGGCATCCATATCATAATCAACTTGCACAATATAGAATGTGAAATGAAATGCTATAGTTGTTTCCATACACGATCAACTTTGCAATAAGTGCTTGTTCACAAATTTAAAAATTTTGCCTCCTGGAAATCAGAACAAATCTCAACTTTATTCTTTCCTTTCCTTGCTGTTTAGAAACATGCTTTTTTGCTGAAATTATCTTTCTGGCTTCCCAATTTTGACTTATGGATGGCTTGTAGTGCTGTACTCATGCTGGCAAGAGTTAAAGTTTTATATAATTTGTATATATAATGATTAAGCTGGCAATCCTAATTATGCATCATTACTCCTGAACCAGCCTGCTGGATATTGTTGGAGTGAGATTATGAATATTGAAGATGTGAAATGTGTTAAGTTATGCCTGACAGTAGTTTGAGATACATCTGGAATAGAAAAACTAAGTGTTTGTTTTCAGATTTTTTTAGTAATTTTTCTCTGGAGTTTGGTCCGTTAAATTAACAGAACTGCACTCGCCATGAGTGAGATGTTGGTTTGGCCAGCCACCTAATTTGATAAAGTTGCTTTAGTAACCCGCCAATGATTGAATGATTCTAGAGCAATATTTTTCAGGTAAAGATAGTAAAATGAAGTACTTGATGAGTTTACAAAATTTATATTGTTGTTGGTACATATTTTTCTTATCTTAACTGTCTTATGGTAACATGTTCTAACTCCATCTTCAATGTTTGTCTCCACTTGATTTTTCTTTTTCATTTATTATTACTTCCCTGTTACAGGATATTGAAGCAGCAATTCATTGTGCAGAATGGCTTTCTATTGTTGGGGGATCTAGCACGGGAGACCAACGAGTTAGGTATTATTTATCCAATATCAACTTCTGTGGAAATTTTGTTTTCTTTCTTTATACATTTTGTAAGCAAATTGGATTATCAGTTTCATCGATTTGCATCATGATTGTTGCTACTGATGCTTGAATCAACTGTGACTTTATCTCTTTATAAATACTGTTTGTGATGGGTTTGCATTCTCATGGTGGAAATATTGCCTTTTGACATTGTTTTTGTCTTTCTGCTGTGACCACACATATTTATACCTTGTGTGGCTGTTGCTTGCTATTTTTTAATGTCCTTAGCATTCTCAAATATCTGTGCTGTAATTTGTTTGGTGCTATCGTTTTAAACAACTTCTTTTATTTCTAATATTTTTATTGTTGATGAAGAATTCCTGGTTGTTGACAGTATGCAACCATATTGCATTCTGAATTGGAGAGGTTGATTGTATAATAGTGCAAAAGAGGGCATTTAGTGATTGTGCAGTAGTTCAAAAGAGTAAGGAACATATAACTGTCTATTTGCTCTTTATTAGTTTCTATCGAGCAATGAATAGTTTTGCCTTGTGGTCAGCGTGTCTTGACCTATCAGTCAATGGCTTATGCTTTGGCAAACTGTTTCCCCGAGAATAATAATTAGTATCTGACCTGTATATGAAGCAGCTATAGCGCAGCTGCAAAAAGTAATCCCCTTGCAGCAGAGAACAGATACTGATTAACGATGGTTAAAATCATTACAAGTGCTTATAGAAATTGTCAATTTGATACTTGTCAGTGTGGATCCCATGGTAGTTTTCTATGTATTAACTTCACGATTAAATGCTGTGAAAGCTTTATGTAATATTTCATTTATATATCTGAATCTAAAAATTTTTAAGCAACAAATTTTTTTTTCTTATTGAAATCAAACCTGGTAATTTCTAATTTATTTATTTCATGATTTGAAGACGTGAAGAATCACTGCCTATATTCAAGCGAAGGCTTTTGGGTGGGTTGTTGGATTTTGCTGCAAGAGAGTTGCAGGTTCAGGTAAGTTTTGTGTTTCAAAGTTCTCTCTTCTTGACAGATATAATCCTGGTTGTTTTAATACATTCCGGATTTTCTTTTGGCATTTTGTAACTGGTGTAAAAGCTGTTATAGTATGGAGGTCTTCAAGAGTCCCACCATAATCTTCAATCTAAATGAAGCCAGCTGCAAGGAAGTTTTTAATTATTGATTTTTCTATTTTCCCTTGCTCTCTGCTAGATATTTTTAAAACATAAAGGGGAGAAAGTAACTGAGGCAGCTACTGCAAAATTAATTCATACAAACATTCAGAAAAGAGGAAAATATTGGATTTGAGGAATGAGTAGTTCTCTCTGCTCTAAATTCATGCAATTTTGGATATGGAAGATAGTTCAAAATTATAGCTAAAGACAACCCTAAAACGTTTGATAATTGTTTCTCTTTCTAATGCAGGTTTAGAATTTTATTAATTTACTATATTGAATTTTTTAATTTTCATAAACTGCTGATCTTAAACCTGCCTTTAGTAAAAATATCAATTCACTTGCTTTTTGCAAAAGCAATTTTCGAAACTGAAAAAATAAAATGAAATAAAAATTGAGGTTTCCAACCGCAATGCCAAACCCCTCTACCTGCCTCTTCAGCAAATAGACATTTCTAATGTCTTTACATCTCTTAGGCCATCCAAAATGGAGAAATAAATGCGGATACCTTGCTTGCTGCATCACGTTTTGCATCTCGTCATTGCTCTTGACAGATCGATCTATGATTGAGCTATTAGTTACTTGATTTCCTTTTTCTGTTTAATCAATATCTCCTGTGATGTTAAATATAATACCTCAAGATTTTAAAACCATAGGTACGTAAAGAACCCATATGGGGTATACAAGGCGATAATTCCAAATTTTGTACTTTGAACTAATATAGGACAGTTCTATTAGACCTAGGCATATCTGAAAATAACAGAATTTACACCGTCATGGGCATATCCAAACAAATGAGCCTGGCATGTGGAGCAATAAGCCAATAATTTTATTAGAAACAGAAAAAGCATAGCAGCATTTCTGTACCTTGTCAGGGTGTCAAATCAAAAAACTGTTAGGCTGGTAGAGAGGGTATATAAACTGTGAACTTGATCATATTGAGGTTAATTGACATATATGTGGAACTTAAAAGACAAGAATGATGACAATTATCAATAACAGTTTTACTTGTTATCAGTTTTTAGCTGGATTAGGGGAGAAAAGAATTGCATTTACAAATACATCAAGCTCTTTTTTTTTTTTTTTCTGTAGACTCAAGTTATTGCTGCAGCAGCTGCTGGTGTTGCGGCTGAGGGTTTATCACCAAAAGAGGCTAAGGCAGAAGCAGAGAATGCTGCACATCTTTCTGTGGCATTGGTTGAAAATGCTATAGTCATTTTAATGCTTGTTGAAGATCATTTGCGGTTACAAAGCAAGCTCTCTTGTGCATCACGTGTTGTTGACAGTTCCCCATCTCCACTCTCCCTTGTATCTCCCTTGAATAATCGCCCAAGTTCATTGGCATCAGCTGATCGGGATTCTTTTGAAGCCCTAGGTGATCGCAAATCCAGTGACTCTGGAGGACTTCCTCTTGATGTATGTATTTAGAATCTTTTTACCCTTTGATATAGTTACACTCTGCTCATAATTTTCGCCAATAGAAGCATTATGAGTTATATGGTGGTTACATCTGTGGGTGATTTTTTTTTTCTTTTTGCATATCTTGTATTTGCTCCAATTACCTTAAAGTTTGTTACTTTATCCACTAATACAAGATTTTCTTAAGGTCCTTGCTTCAATGGCTGATGCAAATGGGCAAATTTCAGCTTCTGTGATGGAACGTCTTACAGCAGCAGCAGCAGCGGAGCCTTACGAATCTGTTTATTGTGCTTTCGTGTCATATGGGAGCATTGCCATGGATTTGTCTGAGGGCTGGAAATACAGGAGCAGATTGTGGTATGGTGTTGGCTTTCCTTCCAAAACAGCTGTCTTTGGTGGTGGCGGCAGTGGCTGGGAATCTTGGAGGTCTGCTTTGGAAAAAGATGCAAACGGAAACTGGATTGAACTTCCTTTAGTAAAGAAGTCAGTTTCCATGCTCCAAGCTTTATTATTGGATGAGTCTGGACTTGGTGGTGGCCTTGGTATAGGTGGAGGATCAGGTACTGGAATGGGTGGAATGGCGTTGCTATACCAGTTATTGGACAGTGATCAACCATTCTTATGTATGCTCCGAATGGTGCTCCTATCAATGAGGGAGGAAGATGATGGGGAAACCAGTATGCTTTTGAGAAACAAAGAGGATAGGTTGTCAGAAGGAATTGCATCTTCAGAAAATAACTCTCGAATGTCAATGAGACAACCGCGATCAGCCTTGTTGTGGAGGTAATCACTGTATTTTTTCCCTTTAATTTTGTCTATTAAAATGCAGTCTTCTGCCTGATTTTTTTCCTCTAAACTACTTTTTTTAATTCTTAAACTATTGGACTTCTTTTGCATTCTAAGATTTCTAGAGAACCTACTTAGTTGCTGCTATGGCCGTTATTATACTAAGGGATTAGCAAATCTGGACTTGGACAGAGTGGAATGCATGGGAAGGAATCATATACACTATCCAACTAGTGTGGAGCTAGAGTTTTATGATGCTGTTTCTTTATGATTTATAAGAGGCTTAGACTAAAGTACTACTTAACTTTGAGAATATTGGGTGGGGCATCATGCTTTTCGCCCCTTAACCATTGCAGATTGGTCCAAGCTGCATGATTGCTTGGGCTGAATTAGGTAATAACTCTTGATATGGGTCGATGCCTAAGTACAGGTAGTCTTATGGTACTTTGACATAACCCTCATCAGTGTAGCTGTGTCATAATGGGTTAGCATGAACCATGTAGTTTTGGATCTTTTGATCGCCTAATTCCTATGACCCATTTTACGTCCTGATGGGATTTCATTTGCTCGTGATAAAGGTGTATGTGTATTTAGAATATATATGCACTCATCTTGCATTATTCTCGTCAAATCTTGCTTTTTACTTTCCATATGATTGCATACTTATTTCCATATGGGCAGGAAAATCTTCAACAATCACTATCATATGATATAGATGCTGCTCAATGATTCTTTTTATTTTTTATTTTTTGTTTTTTTAGTCCCTTCTCAAAGACATTACTGGAATATATTTGCTATTTTGGACTTCATAATTAATTAATACAGGATTCTTATTTACATTTTTTGTTTTGCAGTGTACTTTCACCTGTTTTAAACATGCCTATTTCTGATTCAAAGAGACAGAGAGTCTTGGTTGCATCTTGTGTTCTGTTTTCTGAGGTTAGTTCTCTGTGAAACTGAAATATTGTACATATTAGCAAGTTGCATTATGCTTTGCTTAGCTTTCAATCCCTTCTGAAAATTAATTGTGTGCAAGATCTTGTTGAAAAGCTTTTTGCTGCTGCCCTTCTGCATTGCAGATAGATGTAATGACGGTCTTGATTCTCGCAGTTTGTTTTTGTAGTTACCTTGACTTGTACATTGCAGGTATGGCATGCTGTTGGCAGATATAGAAAGCCTCTTCGGAAACAGTACCTGGAGGCTATTTTGCCTCCATTTGTTGCAGTATTGCGGAGGTGGCGGCCACTTCTGGCTGGAATTCATGAGCTTGCTACTGCTGATGGTTTAAATCCTCTTATCGTTGATGATCGTGCATTAGCTGCTGATGCACTCCCTATAGAGGTAGTGTAATTTATCTGTCTTTTCCCTCACCTTAATCTCCACCCCTCCCTCACCATCACTGGTTGTGGAAATTCTTGTCATCAAAATTATTGTATTTGCTTATGTTGTCTATTGTCTTTTGTTAAATACGATTATTTTAAAACATTATATGGTTGATTCTTTTGGAAGAAGCCAACAATTTTTCCTCATGGATATCTGCCGTTTGTGATTGCTGTTGACTTGTTTGGCTAGTTTTCTATCATTCCATGTTTATTTGGCATGAGGCATCTGAGGCCATGGTGGACATACACTAGAAGTGCATATATGTAAAGATTTAAAGCTCTCGGATAACTGTAGTGATTTAATGTTTTCCTTTAACATGGTGTTGATCCAAGTTAGCTTCTTATTTTTGGGGTTCCTTCTATTCTATTTGATAATTACATGAAATGTCTGTAGTTTTTCAGTTCTTTTATATGTTTCAATTATGTTTCTTTCAGGCTGCTCTCTCCATGATCTCTCCTGCTTGGGCAGCTGCATTTGCATCACCACCTGCTGCTATGGCATTGGCAATGATTGCTGCTGGTGCAGCAGGGGGGGAAGCCCCAGTTCCTGCAACAACCGCACAGCTTAGGCGCGACTCCTCCTTGCTGGAGCGGAAATCAACTAGGCTACACACCTTTTCAAGCTTTCAAAAACCGCTGGAGGTAACTAACAAAATACCAGCTCTTCCGAAGGATAAGGCTGCAGCAAAAGCTGCTGCATTGGCAGCGGCACGTGATCTTGAGCGTAATGCGAAGATTGGTTCTGGAAGGGGTCTTAGTGCAGTTGCAATGGCCACATCTGCACAGCGAAGAAATGCCAGTGATATGGAGCGAGTGAGAAGATGGAATACTACTGAAGCAATGGGAGTTGCCTGGATGGAATGTATGCAACCATTTGACACAAGATCAGTCTACGGGAAAGATTTCAATGCTCTATCTTACAAATTTGTTGCGGTCCTTGTTGCGAGTTTTGCTTTAGCTAGAAACATGCAGCGATCAGAGGTTTGAATAGTGTTTGCCTTGTGGTGTAATTGCTTGTGTAAGTTGGATACCATAATCATTTATTTATTAATTCTTTTTGTCTAGGTTGATAGGCGGGCTCAAGTTGATGTGATTGCTCAACATCATTTATCTAGTGGGATTCGTGAATGGCGCAAACTTATCCATTGCTTGATAGAGATGAATAGCCTTTTTGGGCCACTTGGGGACCTTCTGTGCAGTCCTGAACGTGTATGTGTGGAGACAACTTATCTTATTGTTATCATATCATAAGCTTCTTCTCTTTATTTGAATTCTTATGTATTGTATTGAGGAGGTTTTCCTGAAAATATAACAAATTTATAGGTCTTCTGGAAGCTAGACTTTATGGAAAGTTCTTCAAGGATGAGAAGATGTTTGAGAAGGAATTATAGGGGGTCTGATCATTTTGGTGCTGCTGCTAATTATGAGGATACAATTGAGAGGAAGCATGATCAGGGGAAAGTTCCTGTTCTGGCAGCAGAAGCAATCTCGATGGAGGGAATAAATGAAGACGATGAACATTCAGAAATTGATAATTTAGATGGTAGAGCCTACGACACAGAACAGGGTGGGGAGAATCAGCCTAGACCATCAGGAACAACTCAGGAAAACCTGCAGCAGTCTGCAGAGTCTATTGATGCTCAACTTGTTGGTGACCAAGACTTAGAAAGTTCACCAGCAGTTGCACCAGGATATGTTCCTAGTGACCTTGATGAAAGAATTGTTCTTGAGCTTCCATCATCTATGGTCCGGCCACTGAGGGTTATACGAGGAACTTTTCAGGTAAATTTGACAAGCCTGGCTAAAGACTTCCTTAGTTATGTGCTTTCATTCAATTTTGTCATCCTTTTTTCTCATAATATGACTAACGAATAAAAATTTATAGTTGTTTTCCCATTCAAATGTAAAAGCTAGTTAATACATGCTTGAACCAAGTAATTCTGATCAAAATGTGGGGGAACTTGCATATCTAAATTTAATTATGAAGACTTGCTTGGCCACCAACATACCTAGAGATATATAGACTTAGAAATCTATGTTCTCTAGAAAAAGGAATGCTTTTCTGGTTGGACTAAATCTATGTTCTTAGAAAAACGAATGCATTTCTGGTTAGAGCATTTTAGTCATAACTGAAGAGTGAAGCCAGTGTTTAATGTTGAGTATCATACTGGTACTGATAAATTGGCATTGGGAACCTTCCCTTTCCCCCAGCCGCAGAAGGCTGGACAGTGTTCGATGGAAGAGATTTCTCCATATGAACTCTCGTACCTGTCTATTTGAAGACAGGACTGTTGAGTATCTCAGCCTGGATGGAAACTGAATCTTCAAAAGAGCTTGAACTCTCATCAGGAAGACCTAGCCTAAAGCTGGCTATGCAGACATCTATTAGAATAAAATGATTATTCCCAAGCACAAAGTTTTTCACCTGGATGGCCCTCAACCATAGGCTCTTCACATCAATCAAGTTAGCAGATTTTATCCCAGAGACTGCTATGACGATAAGGAAATGTCATTAACGTGTATGAGGTTTGGCCAGAAGAAAATTTTTCTGCTGTTCAATTAGTAAGAAATGGCCTTTGATTTGAAAAATTGGCTTACGAGATGCAAACTCTATTCTGTTTTGGGTTAAGGATACTATTTTGCTGAAGGAACCATTATTGCTTTCATTGTTTTATTATATCCCTTCTGCTCAATAGTAGTGGGTGCTAAACACTGAACTGCTTCCAATAGACTGAATGTAAATGGGATGCTCTACATGTTTCTCATTTTTAGGACATGAAAATGAAATTTAATGCCACAACATTTCAAGTTTTTAAGCTGACAAGTTGTTACTGAGCTAGGGATTCTGTTATATCTTTCAGGTAACAACTAGGAGAATAAATTTCATAGTTGATGCAACTGAAAACACTGTTATGGATGGAACGGAATCTTCTGAATCTAGAAACCAAGAAAAGGATCGCAGCTGGTTGATGTCTTCCCTCCATCAAATTTATAGCCGAAGGTAAAGTTGTTGCAACTTTTAGTAGTAATTATTTTGCATTTGTTTAATTGTCTTTGTACTTGAAGAATTTGAGTGTTTTATTCTGATAGCATCTACTATTTTGCTGTTATCTTCTCAGATTTCTCATTGGTTATTATTTTTCTTTTTACTGCGGATTTACAGATATCTCCTAAGAAGAAGTGCTCTGGAACTTTTTATGGTTGATCGGTCAAACTACTTCTTTGACTTTGCGGTACAATTTGAAAGATGCCCAACTATTTACCTTCCTTTTGTTTATGTATATAAAAGTCCAACAAAGAACCTTTATGTATTTAACTGTTGGTTCCCAGAGTACCGAGGGGAGAAGAAATGCTTATCGAGCTATTGTTCAATTACGTCCTCCTCACTTGAACAATATTTATCTGGCAACCCAGGTTTGCAGCTTGTTCTGAACTTGCATATTTCTTCAAGGATCAACTTATTGTGCCTGCTAGCACTTTTTGGTCTTTGTGTGTGATTCTGGAACTTAAGCTGAATGATTAGAAGTCTTTGCTGTTATGTTAAAATTTTGTAGTTGATTTTCTATTGTAGAGACCTGAGCAGCTTCTCAAGAGAACTCAACTCATGGAGCGCTGGGCTAGGTGGGAGGTAAAAAACAGACTTTAGTTTATCTTAATCTTCTTCTCAGTCACAAGTTAATTACTGAATTAGTCTGGCTTCTGAATATTAACAAGTAAAAGATAACCATTATGCAGATCAGCAATTTTGAATACCTTATGCAGCTCAATACTCTGGCCGGGCGTAGTTATAATGACATAACTCAGGTGGGTTTTTTTTTTTTTCCCTTCTTTTTCTTTATGGAGATTTTTGTACCTTTACTATTAAATTTCTTTTTGTTTTCTTGCAGTATCCTGTTTTCCCTTGGATTCTTTCTGATTACAATTCAAAGAGTTTGGATCTTTCTAATCCTTCTTCTTACCGAGATCTTTCAAAGGTGGAATGACAAGAATTTTGCTTCCACTTACTCTACATATGTCTTTTCTGAATTCTCATTACAGCGACTCACATGCTTGCAGCCTGTTGGTGCATTGAATCCTGATCGGCTAAAAAAATTTCAAGAGAGATATTCTAGCTTTGATGATCCAGTCATCCCAAAGTTCCATTATGGTTCTCATTACTCAAGTGCTGGGACAGTATGTTAACCTTCCTTTTAATTATCTAAAGTTGGCGATTTTGTTGGAGTTCATTATGACAATTAGACCCTGCTCTTCAGTCCATGGATTTTATTCATTTGTATACGTTTGCTATTCTACTATTGTTAATGTTAAAACCTTTACATCTAAGTTTTTGAACAATCAAAGTCAACAAAACTTTTAGGGCAGCCTAAAGGATGAAAAATATTCAGGACGAGAGGTAGCAGTTGTAAAAGTTCACCAGCTGTGCAATCAAATGATAAAGTTGTCCCGCAATTTTTTTTTTCCGTGTCAGCATCTGCATCCTGTCTTAATTGTTTAGCAATCTGCTTAGAGCACTATTTGCACCATATAAAATTATTAGATCACATTTTGAGTCCCAATAATTGATTTTGGGTTTGGTACATGTGCATATGTGTTTTATTTATTTATTTATTTATTTGGATTCTTACCATTTGCTGTTCTTTTTTCTTCTTAATATTTTTTCTTTATTTGTGTTTGTTTATGAATAAAACAACTGCCAATTGGGTTGTTCTATCAAATAATCATTTGTTCTGAAATGCGTCCTTGTGGCATTGTCTTACCTGGGTACTGATATTTCTATTGCAGGTATTATATTATCTTGTTAGAGTTGAACCATTTACAACTCTTTCAATTCAACTGCAAGGTGGAAAATTTGATCATGCAGATCGTATGTTTTCCGATATTGCTGCTACTTGGAATGGAGTTCTTGAGGACATGAGTGATTTGAAGGAACTGGTCTGCCTAATTATTATAATGTCATTATTTTGGTAACCAACAATGCTTGTAACTTTCTAATCAATAATTTCCTGGCTGTCTTAGGTTCCCGAGTTGTTTTTCCTCCCAGAGATCTTAACCAATGAAAATTTAATTGACTTTGGTACGACACAGATAGGGGGAAGACTCGGTATGTCTTGCTGAGTAATTTTTAGTTTCATCTGTGGGCCATGGTCTAGTTATGGAAATGTTGATAGCTCTAGTCCTATAAACCTTTGATGTTTCAGATTCTGTAAATCTTCCTCCATGGGCGGAAAACCCGGTTGATTTCATACATAAGCATCGGATGGCTCTTGAGAGCGAGCATGTGTCTGCACATTTGCATGAATGGATTGATCTCATATTTGGGTAAGTTACTATCAGAATGCCTCTATCCTTACCACTTCTGTACATGCTTATCTCGTTTGTATTGCTATTTTCAGTCTAATTCAATTATAAAAATAACCCTCTGATTTTAATCAACTCTCCACCTTTTCATTTCAACTGTTTGATGAATTGGACTTTTGCAGCTATAAGCAACGCGGTAAAGAAGCTATACTGGCAAATAATGTTTTCTTTTACATTACCTATGAAGGGACGGTCGATATTGATAAGATTTCGGATACAGTAAGTATACTTTTTCTCTGCTATAATGTCTTTTGATTTAGGTATTTTACTCATTTTCTTTGTTTCTATTTTCATCAACCAAAGGTACAACAGCGTGCTACCCAAGACCAGATTGCTTACTTTGGACAAACCCCATCCCAGCTCCTGACTGTTCCTCACTTGAAGAGGATGCCATTAGCAGATGTTCTTCACTTGCAGGTCTGCTCTTGGCTAAATCTTGTGCTTTCATGTCTCATAATAAAGATTGGGATGCTTATGTTTCTCTATGTATGTCGTCTAGTTTGTTAAAATGAACAATATTGGTTGAGATCTTAATGACTGCAATGAGAGGCCAAGGACTCTGAAAGGCTTTTATTAGCTGACCCATCTCGTAATTATGGGTGGACGTTGTTGAGAAATCATTTGTAACTTTGTTTTTTGATTTTCTAAATAACTACAATTGAATATTCAAGTGAAATTCCATCTAATGTTGATAGAAGCAAAGTAAGAACACGAAGGTACCTTAGAAGGCACCAAATAAATATGATGCATTTGATGTAAATATAGAATAAGCTTCATTAATCATTCAGTACCTGATTTGAATTTTATTCAGACTATCTTTCGGAATCCAAAAGAAGTCAAGCCATATCCTATTCCCTCCCCTGAACGTTGCAATCTACCTGCTGCTGCCATCCATGCATCTTCAGATACTGTTATAATTGCTGATATAAATGCACCAGCAGCACATGTAGCCCATCACAAGTGGCAACCCAGCACCCCGGATGGTCAGGGTGCACCTTTTCTTTTTCAACATGGAAAAGCCTCGGCAAGTTCTGCCAGTGGAACATTTATGCGCATGTTCAAAGGCCCAGCTGGATCAGGTCCTGATGAGTGGCAATTTCCGCAGGCACTTGCATTTGCTTCGTCGGGAATCAGAAGTACAGCTGTTGTTTCCATCACATGTGATAAAGAAATCATCACTGGTGAGTTTTCATTTTATTCCTTACATATTTTTTAGTACATTAAAGTGCTTTCTTTCCCTCCCAAATGATCTAAGAAATATCAAGGATCTAATTTTAGGATCCTCATTTACTTCCATAGTTTCTTCTGACTATCATTTTCGGTTTAGGACTGCCACTTTAATGTACTTTCAATTTAGCAATGTTATCTGTTTGTCAGTTTCTACTTAATTTTAAATGAAAGATGTTCTCAATAAACTAATATCCGTATTCTTTTACATGAATGACTTTGTTTAGGTGGGCATGTGGATAATAGTATAAAGCTAGTGTCATTAGATGGTGCAAAAACCTTAGAAACAGCTATTGGACACTCTGCTCCTGTCACTTGTCTTGCTCTTTCCCCAGATAGCAACTATCTGGTCACAGGATCACGGGACACTACTGTATTGCTCTGGAAGATACATAGGGCATTTACTTCGCGCTCAAGCAGCATGTCAGAGCCTTCCACAGGCACAGGCACACCTTCAACCAGTAGTACCCTGGCAAACATCTTGGCAGACAAAAGCAGGAGGCGTCGTATTGAAGGTCCTATACATGTCCTACGAGGTCATCACAGAGAAATTCTGTGCTGTTGTGTCAGTTCAGACCTTGGAATTGCTGTTTCTGGCTCCCTTTCCTCTGATGTCTTATTGCATTCCATAAGAAGGGGTCGCTTGATCAGGAGGCTGGTTGGTGTGGAGGCCCATGCTGTTAGCATTTCTTCCGAGGGGGTGGTCATGACTTGGGACAAATCTCAAAATACTCTAAGCACTTTTACTCTTAATGGGGTACCGATTGCTAGAGCACAACTTCCTTTCTCAGGCAGCATCAGCTGCATTGAAATTTCTGTTGATGGGAAGAATGCTTTGGTTGGAATTAACTCTTGTTCGGAAAATGATAGAACCTGCAATACAAATATGGATTTTAGTTTAAAGGAACCAGGTGGTGGGGATTGTGGTCTGGAACCAGAGAAAAGTGGGGCAAAGAACAATTTGGATGTACCTATCCCCTCAGTTTGTTTCCTGGATCTGCATAGATTGAAGGTATGGAGGGTGGAAGTTATAAGCAGCTTCCATCATCTGCATTTTCTCTTTATGTTACAGTTAGTGGTAACCACTCATATATGCCATCGTATGCCATTCATTGAACAAACCTGTTGTCTAGTTTTTGCGAGCATGGTATGCATATGCCTATTTTGAGTCTAAAAAGGGTAATTTGCTCACGGTAAGATGTCCTGGAACAGCATTTAACCATTGTTACTGCTAGATCTCACTATTAGTTGGTTATCCTTTCCTAACATGCAAGAAATGTATTGTACGCTCCAGGTATTTCATGTTTTGAGGCTCGGAGAGGGCCAGGACATCACAGCTCTGGCCTTGAACAATGATAACACAAATCTCTTGGTGTCAACTGCTGATAAACAATTGATAATCTTTACTGATCCAGCTGTAAGTTGAATTCCACCTTTTATCTCAGATTCAAGTCAGTTTAAGATTCTTGGATTTATTATATGCAATATTATCCAGGTCCAGTTAGGAAAAGTATGCCATTGAATTTGTATAGTTGATTGACCTAATTGATTTACTATAGCTGATTGATCTTTTATATAGAAAATTAGAGTGACTTTAATTTTTCAGTTTTCCTGGCAGTCTGAAAATTGTTATAAGGAGGGTAATAATCACTCATATAATTCCTGGTGGTGAGGGACCTGTTATTGAATTTAAAAAGCTTAATGCAAAATAAACAATGTTGTGACCTGATCTGATTTCTGCTTGCAGTTGAGCTTGAAAGTTGTAGATCACATGCTTAAGCTTGGTTGGGAAGGAGAAGGGCTGAGCCCCCTTATAAAGTAGTAGATTTAGGCCATTCAGTTTTGCTTTCTTATTAGTTGAAGAAGGATTAGAAAAGATACGCAATACCATTAGGATACCACTAGAATGTATACATTGGGATGGGTTGCTCCAGTGCAGATACCAAGTCTATGCATGACTTACAGTTCGTAGCTGTGGTCGTGTGGGTGTAACATATGTATTTGATCAGTGGACCAATCCTCAGTTCCTTGTTCCGCTGGGTGGTTCCCTTATTTTTGATTCAGTTGAGTTGAAGTTTTGCTGCGATCGTGACTGGTGATGCAAGTCTCCGCAGCTTGAGCTCTCCATTTTTGTCCGTATCATTTTGCCTAAGCTTTTTGATATAGTGATTGAAAAATGCTGGAGTTATTCCATTGTGTATGATTTTGTATATGTAGCTATTCCTTGGCGTATAAAATCGATGTTCAGAAACAGCAAAGAGCAATTCTGCTGGGCTTTTTGGAACTTTACAACAATGCGATATTTCAATCCCTTGCTACCGATTAATGTGTGGCAGTGGCAGTGGCAATATTACTTTCAAGACGAAAAGTTAGTTTAAGCCGAGTTAGATAAAAAATTGAATTCAAATAATTATTTTAAATATATATGTTTGCTGAACCCATTCTGTCACTAATTCTTTCGTCTACTGAAAATACTCTTTGAATGGTTCTTAATAATAATAATATGGATAACCTCTAAATAGTCTTCAAGTGGTTAAGTAGGGGAAAAGAAAGGTAAATTTTCTTAAGTATTAACCAATCTTTATCTCTTCTTCACTCCCGAACAAGAAGGTATTAAAGAAGCTTCCATTTCTAATCTTATCCCTTCCCAACGAGGTGCAAAGCTTACATTTTGTATTACACTTCGGCTCATACGAGAGGTAAGTGTAAAATTCAGTTAAAATTCTGAGTCAAACAAATTGAATCCAGGGCTATAACACAGCTTAATTCAGCCCTGTATTTGAAATTTCGTGTTTGGGATAATAATTGGCAAAATCTCTTTCGAAAAAGTATTTATTTTTTAATTTTGAAATTTTAGAATTTTATTTTTAGAAAAATTATAAGTAAATTGATATCTTCTTAAGAATAAATTTGACAAATCTAATTTATAAAAAATGTCAAAAGATTTAATTTATTAAATAATAAAATTTGGATTTTACTTTTTTAATATTTAACAATGATCTAAAACTCTAAATAACCCGTAGTATCATTTATTATCATCTAAAATTTACCTCTAAATCTTTCAAAAAAAAACTACTATCTAATAAACTTTTAATTTAAAAGGAAGGATTATATGTTTGTCCTAAGAAGAAAAAGAAAAAATAGTATACAATTGCTGCTCATAGACAAAAAGCGCCCTGTCACGTTAACAAAACTCGGCCAAGCACAGGAAAAAGAGAGGCGAAAGAAGATCGGCAGGGCCGAGAGACAGAAAACAGAAAAACAAAAAAAGAGATGGGAGCGAAAGGAAGAAGAAGGAGAGAGAAGAACTACTTAGCGGCGCATGGAGGTCACAGCCGTCTCCCTCCTCCGCCTGACCCCTCTCAAGTTGATGCTCTTCCTTTTAAACTTCGCAAGATTATCTCCATCACTTCTCATAATGGTTCTCCCTCTCTCTCTCTCTCTCTCTCTCTCTCTCTCAATTTATATGTATACACAAACAAGTCTCTTATTTGAAGTATCTAACTTTTTGTGTTTTGTAGAGTCTGCTAAACCTTCCAAGTCTAGCGAGGAGAAGAGGCCAAGCTCTGATGCTGATAAAGTAAGCATTAATTCGTTAGGGTTTTCATCGAGCGAAATTTGGAGATTTAATTGTATTTTGGTTTTCAATTGTTTTACAATCTGACAACAGTTCATATCTTTTGCAAAAAATGAGAAATTATTATTGACAGTTTTACTTATGGATGATATGTTTCAGAAAATCCCTTCAGCGGATGCAATTGTCTCTGTAGACGAAGGTGATGACGGAGATACTATGGCATCCCTGCATACAAATAGAGATGAAAAGAGAACGAAAAAAAGAAAGAGAAAGCAAGTGAACGACCTTCGTTTTGAAACATCCATGGAGATGACAAAAACTAGTGAGAAAAAACGCGAGCGCAGAAAGAAGTGAGCATTTTAAATCTTACTTATTTGTCTTATTCAATTCCTTGTCTTTTCATTAGTTAGCAAATGTCTACTCCATATATAGGTATGCACCTGATAATATTTTTCTTCGCTGAGAAAAATTCTTTGGTTTGGAGACAAACTGTAAATTTAAATTGATTCCTCTACAGACTCAGGTAAAGGCATACATTCTTTCTGAAAACATAGATGACGGAATTCTTAACTAATGTAGGTATTTGGAAGCAAAGAAGAAGAAACGCAAAACATCCAGAACGGAGAACTTGGACTTCCCTGGACGTGAGCTGATAAAATTTGGAGATGTTGTCCAAGCTCCGCCAAAACTGGTTGCCGTTCCTAAGGTAGCTTCAGTGTTAAATGACAACATTTGCATGACTAATCATTAACACTCTGCAGTTCGAATAAGAATATTCTGTTTTCTCCAGGTGTTTAAAAATGTCCCAGATGCTTCCCAAGAAAGAGTTAGATTAAAGGCTATTGAGGCCTACAGGAAGCGCAAAGGCTGGACCTCTAGACCGGGGCTTCAACTTCCTAATGTGACTGCAACACCGTCGTTGTAATGGGTCAGAGCTTATTCTTTATGCATTTCCAGGAAGCACATGTCTTAATTTGCAGGGTTTTGTATTTGGGTGATGATTGATAATTGGCAGCTATATGCGCTTCAATTTTGTTGTTGACTGTTGAGGGAATGAGGCAAATCCATGATCGATTTTGTTTAAAATGGCAAACCTTCTGATTCATTTCCATCAGTTATATTATTTCCTTCAAACGTTTATGTCACTGACTGGTGATCTTATAGGAAAGTTCTCAACCCTAACATGACAACGACAGTGAATTTATTTCGTTGTGCGATTGATTTGCACTGTTTTGCATGTCAATGGGCTCCAAAGGCCAATGGATCCCATGTTGGTCCCTTCTTGGTCACAGATAGCCATTTAGTGGATGGTAGCTGCTAATTTGAAGGCCCTCTGTTGTTGTCTTTATGTTGATTTTGTGAGACTTCAGATGGAAAATGCTTGCACAACTCTGTAAGAAGTGGTTTTTATTCAAAAGAGGTCAGATGGACAAATAACATCACAAAGAATATGGAAGTAAATACCACTCTTGTTTTGGCTTTTGGCGAGGTACCCAAATGCTTTATTTGGAATAGTCACTTATTGACACGATTAGGAGCCTGGATATAAAAGAACCAAGAGAGGGTATTTGCTCTCCCATCTTTGCCTGCAATCGTAAAACTCAAGATAATGTGTCAGATGTTGATCATTCATTTTCTTTTTTCCCCTGGATCCTTCTCATTCTCCACAAAAAATCTCGATGACATTCTTTAACTAGCAAGAAATTGATCAGTGTTTTTTTCATCATCTTAGTTGAATTTAAAAAATTAGAGAAACCTGCATATCTTGCAAGTCGCAATGAATTTGGAGATTAAAGAATGCAGTATTTAAAGAAACTAGCCTGGTGTAGTTGGTCTGCAAGCAGCTTCATTTCTGTACTGATTAGTTTGCTGACAAAGTCATCAAATGATTTTTCTGTTCTTGGCAAATGGATCCACAGGATATTCCCGTCGCAGCGAAGCATTCAAGTAATCAAAAGCCTCATAAAAGCAATTCCCTCTTTGCTTGATCCTTCCAAGCAATTTTTATTCCACTCTAAATCCAACTATGAATCTAAACTGAATCTCATCAATGTATCCTACCAACAAGAAAAACCATCTCAGCAACTAATTCGTAACTAGAAAGCAAATGAGAAAAAGAAAAGAAAAAAAAAAAAAAAGAAGAAAAGATCTATTTGACTCGCTTGTATATACAAAACCTGTTCAGCAATGGCAATCTTGGAAATAACTAAACAGTTTAGTAGCATTTGTTCTAAAAGTGAACAGAAGCTATCAAGATCCCTTCGTTGCCTCCACTTGTCTCCAACTACCGCAAATATCCTTTCACCAAGAAGATCAACCTCTTTTCTTTTCTTTTCTTCCTTTAGCATGCTTTTCGAAGTTTGTTTTCGTATTCTATGTTTCCTGTAGCAGGGATGAATAGTTAGCTTTTTGAGGACGCATTTACATTTCGTTGATAAAGAATATTATTCTCTGACTAATTAATAACTCAATTGCATGCTCATAGAGGTTTTGCAGACAATTTCATTTTTTGTTATTTTTATTTTTCTGTCTTGACTATGGTTAGTGACAGCACAGTGATCTTAAAGGGACTAAAAATCTGGTCAATGTCACTTAAAATTGTCGAAGGGATAGATTAGAAAAATTTAAATTTTGCTTTTATCTCCAGTAGCATATGAAATTTTATTATACAAAAAAAAAAAATGAAAGGAAGACCAACTTAATACAGAATCTAGCATATTTCATGAGTTTCATCTCTGCTATAAACAAAATTAATTTTCTCTAGCTTTTCATCTATTGCAGGTGGCATCCGTACCTTGGACATTTCAGGTTCTAATACCATTGGGCCAAGGAAAAATAGGTAAAATATCAGTTTCTGAACATGGTATTAAGTTTTACAATATTGTCGTGGCTTAAGAAAAGAAAAAGAAAATATATCTGTAAATTCACTGAAAGCGATTGTTTGGTAATTGTATCAGTTATTAGACCAGAAGAGATTATCAGAGTGATGATAAGTTGATATCATAACACAATACTCAAAACCGTGAGCTTGTCGTTCTTGGAATTGCACGAAGATGGAGACCGCTGTTCATGTGAAGGGTGAACATCATCCTGTAAATTACTTTTGTTGCATCATCAGCCAATTTGAAGCGGAAAAATCGAAGAAGAGCTATTGATAGTATCTTCATCTGCCGGTAAGCAAAGTCTTTTCCAAGACATATCCTGGGGCCAGCCTGCAATTAATGCAAATGCCAAAAGGATTAGACAGTGACCATGAGTAATTGATAGAACCATGTCTGAGAAAGTTAAGAGAGGGGAGAGATCACATGAAACGCTATGAATTTGAATGATGATTCAGGTCAGAAAATGCCATTATTGAGCCATCTTTCCGGCCGAAAATCCTCAGCATCCTCGCCCCATATATAAGGCATTCTGCCCATAGCATAAGCCATGTAAAATAATCCATCTCCCTTCCTCATCCTAAAGCCATCAGGAAGAATATCATCCTCTTTTGCACATCTTCCATCCTGAAGAGCATGAAGGAACCGTGTCATTAATAAATAGCTTTGACTGAAAATCGATCTAAAATCAGTACATATAAGACTTGACGAATACCAGTGGTACTCCAAGGTATAGCCTCAGGGTCTCTGTCAATGTCGCATGAAGATAATGCATTTGCTCAAGTGTTTCATCAGTAATTCTTGCTATAAAGTCACCCACTACATTATCATCTTGACTAACTGTTACCTGTCCCACTACTTGTGCTACTTTTTCCTGAACTAGAGGATTCTTGCAAAGCACATAGAAGAACCAGGAGAGAGAATTCGCACTAGTATCTTTCCCAGCAATCATAAAATTAAGAATAATATTCCTCAGATACTTATCATTCATTTTTTCTGGGTCCTTCTCACTCTCCATTAAAAAATGTTGACAGCATATCCTCCTTGGCATTCTTGAATTTTTATCCAAAATTAAGACTCAGTCAATGTTTTTATCTGCTGGAACCAATTATAAGAACTCTGTAAATTACGTTATCTTGAAAAATTTACCTGATATAAGTGCTTGGAGAGCAGCTTCCTCCTAGTACCGATAAGGTTGCTGACAAAATCATCAATGACTTTGATGTTCTTCTTAAGTGAAGCTTCACATCCAATGTTGAAATACCTTTTTAAGTTTCCAGGATGGATCCACATGACGCCAGTGGATCAAGGCATTGGATTCATCAAACGCCCTCATCAAGGCAGTTCCCTCTGCGGTTGACCACTCGAAGAAATTTAATTCCACTCCAAATCCAATTTTGAATATGGAATCTAAAGTGCATTTCATTAGTATATCCTACCAAAAGAATACGAATAAGAAGAAAATTAATTCAAATGCTTTCAAATATAACTAATGAACAGAACAACAATCAGCATATCATTTCAAGATACAATGAATAGCAATTAGCGAATCAGTCGACTCACCTGCATATCAAAAACACCATCAACAGCTGCAATCTCGGAGATAACTCTTAACAAGTTTAGTAGCATTTGTTTTAAAAACAGAGCAGCTAAAATCTCTAACTACTCTAGTTGACAACTCAAAGCTGGCAAGCTTTCTTTGGTGCTTCCGTTTATCTCTATCAACTTCAAAAATACCTTCACCAAAAAGATCAGAATCTATTTCTTTATTGAGCTTCCCTCTCGAATACTTATGGAACTTTGTTTTTAACATATGCTCGATGTTCCTTGTATCCGTCGTGAATAATGCGCTATGCTTAGGGATGAGAATACGAAAAGTCTTTTGTTTTTTGGCTACTTCAGTCAGGTGATCATAGATGTTGTTGTAGCAAAAGAATATTTGGCCAAATACCGTGCCGGTTACTGGTGCATAGTTGGGGTCTTTGATGGATTTTCCAGTGTGAGTCTTAAGCATTAGGTATACGAAAGTTATGAAGATGAGTAGAAATGGGATTGTTGCGAAGGTGGAGATGGCAGAGAGGGTTGGGATAATACTCCTCCTCCCTGCTATTAGTTTGTTTATCAACAAACACAAACACAAACCCAAAATCAGAATTCTCTAATAATATCACCGCAACAAGTATAATCATAATTTCAGCAAGATAATCACAACAAGACAAGTAATTGGACAATATAAACAGTCAAGCAAAAACACAAGAATTTTATGTAGAAAACTCTTTCGATGTGAAAAGTAAAAACCACAGGACGATTAGGAGTCCACCCAATTGCTCTTATTATGATAAAAGGAAGGTTACATAAATCCAGTTCTAAGTCTCAAATGGGTACTCAAATTACCCAATAATAGACAACCATAATTAGCAACATATGAAAGAGAGAGAAGTGAAAGATATCACCAAAATACAGAGTTTCGTCCAGCGGCCATATCTCATTATCCGAAGCACGAAATGACAATCAAGTCATCCAAATTGAAGCCCCTGATGACCAGATGTGCAGTCAGAATTTGAGCAAAATCAGACCATGGATGAACTTCGATTGGAGATGATCTTCAAAACTGTGTGTTGAAAAAAAAGTGAATAAGGGTTGCACTTAAACTTTCTATTTTTTCTCTAAAAAACTTACTGATCTCACCTTTTTTGTTGTTGTTGTTGTATTTCACTCAGCAAAATCAAAATCCTTTTTGCTGCTTACTTTTACTCACCCATGTGAGTTGCTCACTAAAAGTCAACAAACAAGCTTCTTTTGGAAGCTATTAACTTTGAGCCAAATAACACATAGTTATGGGTTTCTCCAAATAGGAAGGGGCCCATAGCCCAACAAATCTCCCCCTCCTGACTATGTGGAGGTGGTTACCATTCCGGTAAGCGAACGACAAGTCTCAAACTTGCCCCTTGGCAATGCTTTAGTCATCATGTTAGAATCATTATCATTAGTGTGAATCTTTTCAAGCTCAAGAAACTTAGAATCAAGAACATCACGTATCCAATGATACCTCACATCAATATGCTTAGACTTAGCATGAAAAGTGGAATTCTTAGTAAGATGAATTGCACTTTGACTGTCATAATACAACACATACCTCTTCTATGTAAATCCAAGTTGACGAACAAATTGCTTCATCTAAAGCAATTCCTTACATGCCTGTGTCGCTGCAATGAACTCCAACTCAGTAGTAGACAATGCCATACATTTCTGCAACCTAGATTGCCAAGATATTGCTCTCCCTGCAAAAGTGATCATATAACCCGAAGTAGACTTCCTAGAGTCAATATCACCCGTTATATCAGAATCTGAATAGCCAACAAGAATAGCCTTGTCACTTCCAAAACAAAGCTTCATATCTGTAGTGCCTCGTAGGTATCTCATAATACACTTAACTGCATTCCAATGTTTTTTTCCTGGATTAGAGAGAAATCTACTAACCAAACCAACTGCATGAGCTATATCAGGCCTTGTGCAAACCATTGCATACATTAAACTGCCCACGGCGGAAGTATAAGGGACATGTTGTATAATTTCTTTCTCTTCAGTGGTGGAAGGACTCTATTGAGTACTCAACTTAAAATGTAAAGCAAGAGGAGTATTCACAGGTTTTCCTTTCTCCATACTGAACCCCTAAAGCACTCTCTGAACATATGCTTCTTGTGACAACCACAACCTTCGAGCCCCTCGATCACGGATGATCCGCATGCCTAAAATGTGTTTTACTGGCCCGAGTTCCTTCATAGAGAAAGTCTTACTCAACTATTGCTTCAAACTGACAATTCTAGCCACATTTTGCCCAACAATAAGCATGTCATCAACATAAAATAGCAAAATGATAAAGTCCTTATCATAAAATTTTTTCAAGAAAACACAATGATCGCAAGAAGTCTTCTTGTAGCCTTACAACCTCATAAAGGAGTCAAATATACGATACCATTGTCTCGGAGCTTATTTTGGGTCATACAAGCTCTTCTTTAATTTGCACACATAATCTTTTTTGCCATTGACTTTGAAGCTCTCTGGTTGTTCCATGTAAATGTCTTCTTCAAGGTCACCGTGAAGGAAGGTAGTCTTCACATCCAACTGCTCAATTTCCAAATCAAGACTAGCAGTAAGACCCAAAACAACTCTAATGGAAACCGGTGCAAAAATCTCTTCAAACTCTACTCCTTTTCGCTGATTGCAACCTTTAACAACATGTCTAGCTTTGTATTATGGTTTCTTTGCATTCTCATCTTGATTTTTCTTGTAAAACCATCGATTTCTCAAAGCTTTCTTTCCCTTTGGTAGCTTCACGAGATCAAATATGTGATTATCATGCAATGATTTCATTTCATCTTCCATTGCATCCATCCAACACTGCTTGTTATCACTATCCATAGCTTTACTAAAAGACGCAGGTTCTCCCCTGTCAGTTAGGAGAACATAATCAGAAGAAGGATACCTTATAGAAGGGTTTCGTTCTCTAGTAGACCGTCTCATACGATCTGGTTGAACTTCAGGAGAGCCATGATGATCAATCTCAATAGCATCATCATCATCATCATCATCAACAGGATCATGTACCTCAGGAACATTGGCTTCATTGCTATTACCTTGCACCTCTCAGCCGGTGTAGGTGCAGAACTCAAAGGAGATACATCCAAATCAACCAGATTATAGCTATTATGAGATGTAGTCTCTTGAGCCTTTTGAATATCTTCAATAGTTTGATCTTCAACAAACACTACATCCTTGCTACGAATCAATTTCTTCTCTACAGGATCATAAAACCTGTAGCCAAACTGGTCTTGACCATAACCCATAAAAATGCATTGGCGAGTCTTAGAATCCAACTTTGATCTTTCATCATTCGGAATATGCGTAAATGCCTTACACCCGAAGACACACAAGTGATTGTACGAAACCTCCTTGCCGCACCAAACCTTGTATGGATCATCACCATCTAAAGAAACACAAGGAGACATATTAATCACATGAACAACAATAAATAAAGCTTCACCCCAAAAGTGTCTCGGTAACTTTTCCTTTGAAAGCATGCACCTCATTCTCTCTAACAAAGTACTGTTCATTCTTTCTGCCATGCAATTCAACTGTGGAGTTTTCTTGGGTGTTCTCTGATGTCTAATACCCAATGACTTGCAGTAGTCAACCAACGGTCCAATGTACTCACCACTATTATCAGAATGGAGTTTTTTACCTGTTTGCCTTTCAACCAAAGCTTGAAATTGCTTGAACACATCAAGTACCTAATCTTTGGTTTTCAAAGCATATGCCCACAACTCTCTTGAACAATTATCAATAAAGATTACAAAGTAAAGTGCACCACTAAAAGTTTTAACTTTCAAAGGACCACAGACATCAGAACAAACAAGGTCAAGCAAACTTGATTTTCTTGATGGAAGGTGTCTCTTGAAAGAGACTGTTTTTTTTCCAGCGAAACAATGTGGACACTTGTTTAATTTTGCACTCTTCAAATCAGGTAATGCATTCTTCTTGATCAGACAACTTAGCCCTTTTTCACTCATATGGCCAAGTCTTCTTTGCCATAACTTTGTTGGATCATCATCTGCTACATTAACATTATATGTGGAAATTATGGCTTGTAACAAATACAGGCTTGTTTGCTTCTTCCCACGAGCTAGCACCAATTTACCTTTAGTGAGTTTCCATTAACCACTATGAAAGGTACTACAAAAGCATTCATCATCTAGCTTGCCGGTGGAGATCAAGTTCAATCAAATATCTGAGGCATGTCAAACATTCTTGAGCACTAACTTCGCTCCAATGTCAGTCACTAAGCAAACATCTCTAACACCAACAACTTGAGCCAAACCATCATTACCCATCTTCAATACCCTATAGTCACCTGGTGTATAAGACGTGAAGAATTCCTTCCTTGATGTCACGTGAAGTGAGACTCTACTATCAATCACCCAACTTATCTCAAATTTAGCTAGGTTCACAGAACTCTCGACATGTACAATGATAAGATCATCAACTGTTGCGGTTGCAGCTCGATCATCATTGTCTTTATCTTTCTTATCTTGCTTGCCATTGCCACCCTTGTTCTCTCTTTTCCACTTGTAACAGTACTTTTGAATATGACATGTTTTATCACAATAATAGCACTTCAAATTTTTGTATCTCCCACGGGACTTGCTCCTACTCTTATCTCTGCCACTAAGACCTTTATTGTAATACTCGAAATTTTTCTTTAATAAAGATAATATTAATAATGATTAACAAATGAGTTTTATTTAAATTAATTTAATTATATTTTTTATTCGGTTTAATTGGAATGATTTAAATGCAATTTTGAAAATTTAATATTAGATAAGTAAAAGAGTTATTTCTATACCCAATTAGTTTGATTTTGAAGGAGTTAATTAAGTAAATTATTTTAGAAATAAATTATATTTTTGGTTATTCAAACTTTTTCCAAATGTATATATATATTGGAGAATTATGGAAGAATTTGTAAAGGTTGTTTTTATAAAAGAATTTTGGAAAAATTGGTATTTTAATTAGCTAGTGGTATTTAATTTTAAGTTAAAAAATATTTAGCAAATTGATTATTTAATTTAATTGTGTGTTAGGACTAAATTGAAAAATTATTTTTGGATGAGGATTAAAAGTAAAATTTTATTATTATGGGAGTTTAATAAAAATTTGTAAGTTTGGTATCTTTGTAAATAATTATGTTGCAGGGGTATATTTATAATTGTATATTTTTAATAATTCTAATTTTGGCCAAAATTAAATGATTAAGGGCTTAATTGAAAGGATAAAAATAAGCTTAGGGGTTAATTGGAAATTTTGTAGGGCGAAATTGTAAGTAATTAAAAGAGTTGAGGGACCAAATTGTAAGGAAGGAAAGTTTGGGGGTCTAATGTCGATATTGGAAGGAAATAAAGAAGAAAAGGGAGAGAGAAGCGGGGAGAGAGAGGGAGACGTCGGGAAGAGGAAGGAAGAAGGTCAGAGCGCAGCCGAGGTCATGGGGCGTAGCAGCGAAGGAAGGCGGCTTCAGGCATTTTTCCGGCCGATCCTGACTTGTCTTGCTTCCGGTGGAAATTGGCTCATCTCGGCGAGGCTCTCTTTCGGCAGCAGCTGCGACGCCTATGGTGGCCGGAATTGCGAGATCTGGCAAAGTGAAATTTGGGGTGGCAGCCGGCGTTTTTGGCTTTTCCGGCGAGCTCCAGCGGAGGATGGACGATCGAAAGACGTATCCCGACTCTCCCCAGCTCAAGCTTCGAAATGGCATCGGTTTCGTGGCGATCGGACTTCGTTTGCGAATCAACGGTGGAGATCGCCTGCAAATCTCTCAGGATGATTGGGGGTCAGATCGGAAAAATCAAAATCGGGGATCATCATCAGCGCATCGTTTCGAGTCCGATGGTGTGTTCGGATCATCGATTGGACTCCGGCGGCCGGAGGCGAGTCGACCGAGCGATCAAGAGTCTCGGTAATTTTCTCTGGCCGTTGATTTAAGAATTCTTTGATTTAAATTATGCTTATTGATTTGTGTTAAGTATTAGATGATATTTGTGTGTTACAATGATTGTTTTTTGGACTGCCTGCCATAGTTATGTTTTTGTGCTGTGCGGCGGAGTCGGGAAATAGTGAAGTCTTGGGGACCCGACTCCCGTTGTGTTAAATTGCTGGATATTTGTAGTGTTCTTTTGGCAGGTCCTGGACCCGTTTTACGGGGGGTAAATGTCCGTGTTGTAGGAGAGATTCTGCCTAATTTTCGATAGAATTTACCCGAATCGGGATTCTTAGACAGTCAGTCCTAGGAGTCTAGACCTAGGATTAATGATCGATTGTTTCAGCATTTTGATAAATTATTTTCCGTGATTATATGATCTGTCTGTTCGGCTCGCTCCAACCGAGGCACCGGAGCAGAGTTAGGAGGTTGCCAAACCAGTGAGTTAAAGTCATATATCTGCTTACATGTGCCATGCAATTATTTTATATGATATCTCTAATTTAATGATTAATATTTTGACTAATTGATTATGTACTGTTTATGCATGCTTCATTTTTCGCATTATAATTTCTATTGATTTTGTGTTGACTCGGGATGGGACGACAGTAGAACATAAGAGTTTGATCAGTGTTCCAGTATAAATTCGAGAGTGATGGAAAAGGATAAATAGGTAAATTTAAAAAGGAAGGTTTAGGACTTGCCCTGATCGAGCTTGCTATTTAGGCTTAGTAAAGTGTTTGCCGGAGGTAAGGTCCCTAATCGAGCTTGCTCTTTGGGCGCCAGACCTGCTGGATTAAGAGAGCCAAAAGGCTAACACAAGTGACCAGACTAGAGGTAAGGTCCCTGATCGAGCTTTGCTCTCTGGGCGCCAGTTCTGTTGGAATGAGAGAGTTGTGATATAAGTGACCAGACTAGAGGTAAGGTCCCTGATCGAGCTTTGCTCTCTGGGCGCCAGTCCTGTTGAAATGAGAGAGTTGAGATATTAGAGTTGATCTTAGTCGAGACGTAAGTTTTGAAATTAATTGAGATGTTGAGTTGGGATTAGGGTTCTATTGAAGTACTCCGTCCCGTTGCGTGTGGAATAATTTTTGTTTAAGCATGGCATGACACATATGTTTTGACATGACACGTTTAATTTTTGCAGGACTTATTATTTATTTTAAAATTAAATAAATGTAATTTTGACATGTTTGAAACTATTTTAGATATATGATTTTAGCTCACTCTCGAGACTAACAGTCTCCATTTACTGTTTTTCAGATTCGTGACTGTTAGTCTTCCCACGACTCTTACACAGTAACCCGACTTCTTCATCATCGGGTGGCATATTTTGATTTGGTATGTCAAATTGTAAAAATCTTAGATTCTCTGCAGTAGTAATAGTAGAGGTATCAGTAGTAATTTTCTGAGTTTCGAGTGTCACCTAATTTTTCGGGCAGACCGATTTAATTGTGTAAAATGTAATGTTACTGTAAATTATGGCATTAATAATAGTAAAAGTTGAGATGAGATTTGTTTGCGTTGTGAGTGTCAGGCTTACTACGGGATTCGGTGGCCTTACGCTTATCCATTCCCTAGTGCCGGTCACGGGCCCACAGATGGGGTCGTGACATTTACTTTTACCTATCCCCCTATTTTCAGCAACATAAGCTTCTTCGGAAGAATGGACACACCATGAGATTTCTTTCTCATCTCCTCATTCAAGATGCCAACCTTAGCAAAATCCAAAGTGACTTTGTCATGTGGTGCTGAATTACAAAGTGTCATTCTGAAAGTATCCCATGAATCAGGAAGAGTACCAAGCAACAAAAGTCCCTGAATTTCATCATCAAATTTTATTTCCATGGCAGACAATTGCTGGATAATGCCATAAAAATTATTCAAGTGATCAGATAATGCCTTGCTTTCCCTGCACTTCAACCCCATCAACTGCTTGATCAAGTACAATTTATTATTGCCAGACTTGCTTGCATAAAGGGATTCAAGTTTTTGTCAAAGTGACTTTGCATGAACTTCATCATTAATGTGGTTAAGAACATTATCATCAACCCATTGACGAATAAATCCACAAACTTGTTCATCCTCAAATTGCCATTTCTCATCAGTTTTACTTTCTGGTTTCTCAGTACTAAAAACAGGTAAATGCCAACTTTTTACATACAACAAATCTTTCATCTTCCTTTTCCAAAGATGATAGTTAGTACCATTCAAACTAACTATTCTACTAGTGTTTATATTGATAGAATCCATAGAGAAAATAACTAAAAATACCGCGGCTCTTATACCAGAATGTTGGGATAATACTCCTTCTTGCTACTAGTTTGTTTATCAACAAACACAAATACAAATGCCCAGTACAATGTTTATCTCCCAAAATCAGAATTTTCTAACAATATCACCGCAACAAGTATAATCATAATCCCAGCAATATAATCACAACAAGATAAGCAATTGGACTATATAAATAGTCAAGCAAGGATTTTACGTGGAAAACCCCTTCGATGTGAAGAGTAAAAACCATGAAACGATTAAGAGTCCACTCAATTGCTCTTATTATGATAAAAAAAGGTTACATAAACTCAATTCCAAGTCTCAAATGGGTACTCAAATTACCCAACAATAGACAACCATAATTAGCAACATATGAAAGAGAGAGAGAAGTGAAAGATATCACCAAAATATAGAGTTTCGTCCAACAACCATATCTCACTATCTGAAGCACGAAATGACAATCAAGCAATCCAAATTGAAGCCCCTGATGACCCGGACGTGCAATCAAAATTTGAGCAAAATCGGACCACAGATGAGCTTCGATCGGAGATGATCTTTAAGACTGTGTGCTGAAAAAACGTGAATAGGGGCTGCACTTGAACTTTCTCTTTTTCCTCTCAAAAACTTACTGATCTCACCTCTTTCTTTTTGTTGCTATTGTATTTCATTCAGCAAAATCAAAGCCCTTTTTGCTGCCCATTTTTACTCACCCGCGTGAGTTGCTCACCAAAAGTCAACAAACAAGCTTCTTTTGGGAGCTATTAATTTTGGGCCAAATAGCACATAGTTATGGGTTTCTCCACATAGGAAGGAACCCATAGCCCAACAGAGAGTGTGTCTATTTTCTCAAGAAAGTGGAAGAGCAGTTAGTTAGGGTTATCTACTGATTCTCTATATATTTTTTAAGTTGAAAACTATAATGAAAATATTTTTTTTATATAATTTTGAGTGTATTTAATATAAACTATTACTATTTTATAATTTTATAAGCTATGTGACATCTAACAATATAACAAAGAATTAATAAATGTATTAAAATCTTATTTACAAATTATTTTTTAAATTTAATTAAAATTAAAAATATATATTTTAATAATTTATTATGATCACAAGATATCTAATCAGGATGTTAAATTAATTAAAAATATTTATTTTATTAAATATATTTATTTTTATTAATATATATTCTAAAAAATGAAATATATTGAAATATATTAGAAAATATTGAAAGAATACAGAATACTCGTTTAAATAAAAAAAAGTGTCTCTATTTTTTAAATATAATAGTGCCAAACCCTGAAATAATTATTTTGAATTTACTTTTTTGAGAGGATGTAAACATATATAATAGGCTTTGAGAAAAGATAATTATAGAAACACATGTTGGAGGATGTGTTTGTGTATATAGTTGGCATGTTACAGAATATAAACCCACATTAAATAAAGTATGAAAATATAAATTAATATATTAGACCGCATTTTTCTTTATATACGTAAAGAGATGATATATTAGAATTCAGAGAGGAGTACAAAATTTTCTCTAACCCGTATAACTTGGAGGGAAGGGTCACTACGGAAATGACAATCATAAAAAGATATATATATATTAATTTTTAAAATTTAAATTATTTTGATATGGGTGTTTAATTTTTAACACATATAATTATTATTTTGATAAATATATTTATTTATTTTGACACATAAAATTTAAAATTATATATAATTTTATAATTATTTTATTAATTCATTGATTAATAAATTACATTTCTAATTGAATACTGATTCAAATTCTAATTATATTTTAATATTATATTAACTAATAAATAATTTCATAATCATAAGGATCCTAATTCTATAATAAGAAATAATATATTAATTATATTTTAATATTATATTAACTAATTAATTAATAAGTTACATTCATAATTAAATATTGATTCTAATTCTAATAAATAGCATATCAATTATATATTAATATTATATTAACTAATAAATAATTTATTATATGAATACTAATTATATTCTAAGAAAGTAATTATATTTTAATACTGTATGACTAATAAATTATTTTTCTAATTTAATAATAATTCTAATTCTAGAAAATAATATTTTTAATATTATATTCAACAATAAATTAATTTTTAATTATATAATAAATTTTTAAAAAGATAGTAATATTAATTTTGTTAATAGTATTAACTTATATAATACTAAAATTAATTAATAAATATTTTTAAGATATTTTTATATTATTTTACTAATAAAATTTTAAAATTAAAAAATATTTAAAAATAGTTAGGTTACTATTGTTATTTAAAATATTATATATTAATATTAAATATTAAAAAATTTATTAAATTATATATATTAATTTAATTTTATAATCAAAATAATAATAATGGTCGTACAACATACAAGTAAACAACTAATTTTTATTAATTTATAAGCAATTCTATTAAAGTTTGTATTAGAAAAGATGAAGTTTTAACTCCATTTATATATCTATTAATTTAATTTAATTCAACACTTTAAATTTACGTAATTTGTATAGTATATTAAAAAAACATAAAATTTATAGAGTCTTTACATCATATAAAATTCAATAAAAGAATATAAAATAAAATATATGCAGTTTCTATAATATATAAATATATAAAAAATATAAAATAATTTGATTTAACACTATATATTAATTTATAAGATCTAAGATTTTCTTAATATTTATAAAATTTTTATTTTAACATATGTACTTACTCTTAACACTTGAGATTCAAACTTATATTTACTAATCAAACATTAACTTATATTTTAATATTATATTAACTAATAAATAGTTTCCTAATTAGATAATGATAATAATTCTATCTTAAGAATAAAACATTAATTATATTTATATTATATTACTAATATATTAATTTTGTAATTAGATAATAATTCTAATTTTAGAAAATGACATTTTAAATTATATTTTTAATATTATATTTAATAATAAATTAAATTTTAATCCTAAAAATAGGAATATCAATTATATTGCTATATTAATTTATATAACATTAAAATTAATTAATAAATAATTTTTATACTATTCTATTAATAAAATTTTAAAATTTTAAAAAAATTAAAAACATCTAAAACATAGTTATCCTGCTAATTTTTTTAATATCTTATAAATTAATATTAAATATTAAAATTTTATTAAATTATATTTTATCAATTTAATTTTATAATAAAAATAATAATAATAGCTATGCAATACAAGTAAATAACTAAATGACTAGTGTAATGATAAATCTATTAATTTGATCGACTTAAATCATGTTAAAAAGTTAATAATTGCATTTTCATCTCGAGTTACTGCAAATGGAAAATAAAAGGAGAAGAACAGTCATTTTTACCAAACAGATACTTTTGTAGTATTTGACTTTTTTCGTAAGCTTCCTCTGCCATCGGAGAGAAGCTTACTTTGCAAATTTGATCAGCATTTGTTATGATTATGCAGTAAACATTTGCTAATTGTAACAGTCATTACACCAAACAGAGTTCACCAGTGATGATAAGAAATTCATGAGCTTGCTGTCCTTGGTATTGCACGAAGATAGAGACCTCCGTTAATGTGAAGGGTAAACATAGTCCTGTAAGTTACTTTTCTTGTATCATCATCCAATTTGAATCGGAAGAATCGAAGAAGGGCCATCGATACTATCTTCATCTGCCGGTAAGCAAAGTCTTTCCCCAAACATGTGCGAGGACCAGCCTGCAAGTAAATGCAACCCATCAAAAAATGTGTACATACATGAGTGATTGATAACCCATGTGTTCAACGTTAAATAATTAAGAGAAGAGAGAGATCACATGAAATGCTATGAATTTGAAAGGCGATTCAGGTTGGAAAATTCCGTTGTTGAGCCATCTTTCTGGCCGGAATTCCTCAGCGTCCTCTCCCCAAATATAACGCATCCTGCCCATAGCATAAGCCATATAGTATAACCCATCTCCCTTTTTCATCCTGAAGCCATCAGGAAGGACATCATCCACTTCTGCACATCTTCCATCCTTAAAGTACATAAAGCAACCATGTCATTATTCACTCCTGATAAAAGATTCACACGTATTCTGGTAAATCAGTCAGGAAATTGTTTCAGTAGGTTTTCTGAAACCGTTTTCAACAATAATATCCAAAAAGATAAGAACGAATATAATCTTAATGCTGAAGGAAATAAAAGTGTTGCAGGTATGATGAAAGCATAGGCAAATTTACCACAGGCACTGCAGGGTATAGCCTCAGGGTCTCTGTCAATGTCGCGTGAAGATAATGCATTTTCTCAAGTACTGTATCTGTTATTTTTGCCATGAAATCTTCCACGTCAATAGTACTATCTTGACTTCCTGTTACCTGTGTCACTTCTTGCGCGACTTTTTCCTGAACTATAGGGTTTTTGCAAAGCATATAGAAGAACCAGGAGAGAGTATTTGCACTAGAATCTTTGCCAGCAAGCATAAAATTCAGAATGATATCCCTCAAGTACTTATCATTCATTTTCTCTGGGTCCTTCTCACTCTCTGTCAAAAATCTTGAAAGTATGTCCTCCTTGACATTCTTAAATTACCAAAAGTTTAGTCAGTGTTTTCACATACTGAATCAAATTTCAAGAAGTTTTGAAATCACATCACCTGATTGACAAACTTATCACTGGAAGTATTGAAAGGAAAAACTTACCTGGTACCGTTGCTCCGCGAGCAGCTTCCTTCTGGTACCGATAAGGTTGCTGACAAATTCATCAATGGTTTTGATGTTCTTCCTAAGTGAAGCTTCACACCCAACATTGAAAAACCTTTTGAGTTTCCAAAATGGATCCACATAGCGCCAGTAGACCAACTCATTCGAGTCATCAAAAGCTCTCGTAAAAGCAGTTTCTTTTTTGCTCGATCCCTCCAAGCAATTTAATTCCACTCCAAATCCAACTTTGAAAATAGAATCTAAAGTGCATCTCATAAGTATATCCTGCCAATTGCAAGAATCACATCAAGAAACTAATAGGTAGTACAAATGAGAAGAGGAAAAGCCTGTTTTTAGTAGCGGACTTACTTGCATATCAAAAACCTTGTCAGGAACCGCAACCTTGGACATGACTCTAACCAGTTTGGCAGTATTTGTTCTGAAAACAGAACAGCTAAATTCTCTAAGAACTCTAGCGGAAAACTCGAAGCTAGCAAGCTTTCTTTGTTGCCTCCACTTATCTCCATCAACAGCAAATATACCTTCACCAAAAAGATCAGTCAAAATATCTTGATTATACTTCCCTTTGGAGTATTTATCAAAATTCGTCTTTAGCACGTGCTCGATGTTTCTTACATCAGTCGTGTATAATTCGCTCTCTTCAGGACCAAGAAGCCTAAAAGTCTTGTGGGTTTTGGCCAATTCAGCTTGGTGGTCATAAAGGTAGCTGAAGTAAAAGAGCTGCCCAAATACTGTGCCGATTACTGGTGCATAGTCTGGGTTATTGATAGATTTGCCAGTATAGACCTTGAGCATGACATACAAGAAGGTTAAAACGAAAAGAAGAAATGGGGTCGCTGTGAAAGTGAAGATGATAAAGAAGATATCCATTTTCCTTGTGAATACTAAGAGGCCAAGTTGAATGTTTTAAGGCTGATGGTTTCCATATAAAACATAATAGGTTTCATCACTGATAGTGAAATGAAAGACCAGACCAAATACAACCATCCAATAAAAAACAGATAGAAATTTTGAACCACCTGATGCTGATCTAATTTTATTAACAAAGACCAATTCTATTATATGGCTTATGCTTATAAATTTAAACATCAAGACAGAAGATAGAATCTTCCATAACTGTTCCAGTGGTGAAATTTCATGGGAATGTAGAAAAGAATAGTGATAGATGTGAGTTAATATTAATAATTATTTTTTAAAAGAGCATACCATCTCTTAGTTGTTTTTTTTTTTTTTTTCTGTCCACATTTAATCAGTCATTACCAATTTATGTAATAAGTTAGAATACCAATTACTTCTCTTCACAGAAACATGTTTTTGATCAGGGATGGATTTTCACATTCCCCTGGACAAAATAGAAAAGGTTGCATGTATTTCACGACGGCCAAGTCGTAGAAGAACTCGTAGAATAGATAGCACAATCACAATTCGCTACAACAGAAAATAATAACAGACCTTCCACACAAAGGAGTATGAAATTTCAACATTAATTTCAGATACTATTTTATAATGTCACTCGCACGCATCCATCCACGCGTTCAGTGCACAGACATCTTCTGATAACCCATGTAAGCTGCAAGATTGCTTTTGTTGCCTTCGCATACAACAGGATGGGGAAGATGCTGTGATGGGTAGGAAGAGATAACAACCTTTCCACGGGCTCTTCCAGTTTCTAAATGCCGAAAAGCTTCAATTACATCCATAAATTTATATGGACCAGTGGGATCAATCACAGCCTTGAGCTTGCCAGTCTCTAGATATGGCCTAAGCTTTTCTAGGTTTTCCCCTGAAACTGTTAAAGCTGAATAAACAGCAACTGGGTTTGAGGGCAGCCAGGTTATGTCGATAATTGGTGCATTATCCTTGGCTACCACAAAGGAATTCTTGGAGTCACCTGAAGATTTAAGCATGAATTAAAACAGAGTTTAATAAAAAAGCAAAAAATGAGGAGATATAAAGCAAGAACTGCTGGTTAACGTTTTTCAATATTAACTAGGTGAAGTAGAATCAGTACCAATTGTATCATAAACAAAATCATATTTCTCCTTAATATCTTTGTATCCCGTATTTGTGTAGTCAACAACTTTATCAGCTCCCAAACTTTGGACAAATTCCATCTTGGATGTGCTAGTTGTTGCAACAACATATGAAGCTCCATAGAAATGTTTGGCAAGCTGAACAACTAAACTGCCAACACCACCTGCCCCACCAACTACACAAATATTTTGCCCCTTCTTAAAATCTGCATTCATAAAACCTTCCATTGCAGTTTGAACAGCTAAAGGCAAGCTGGCAGCTTCTTCAAATGAGAGGTTTTTTGGCTTTTTGGCAACAAATCTTTCCTCCACAACTATGAATTCTGCCAGTGTCCCTAGCTGCTTTAGTTGTCCATCTGCATTAAAATCTTGAATGTTTCCATAGACCTCATCGCCGATGCAATATTTTGTCATGCCACTGCCTTTTGCTACCACCACTCCTGACATGTCACAGCCAGGGACTACCTGCACAAAAGTCATTAATACATATGACATGCTCATTCATTAAAGACCAGGAAGGGAAAGGGATCAAAAGGAGAAAAGTTTTCACCCTAAAATCTTATTAATTATGTCCAAATTCTGTTCTTGTTTGATTACATTCAAAGTTCTCCAAACTTCTCTCTACGCCAAAGATTCCTCTTGCTGAACATGCAATCCATGCATCATTCTCAAAGAAATGGACTCATGAGAGTAATTAAAAATTTTCTCAAAAATAGTGTTGGATTAAGCTTCATTACTGTTTTCACCTTTCCTTTTTTTAAACTCAGTTTCTTTCAAACAATGCCTATATCTTTGTCCGAATACTATGTGGACTCAACATATCAGAATTATGTTAGCAAATCGTTGCAGATCATTCCAACTAAATAAATCAGTATCCACAGGAGTTATGGAAACCATTTTTGCAACCAACCATCATAAGGAGAGAGATGCTAGAGTCAGTTTAAAACAACTCTAACCGACTCTCCAAAAACAAAACAAATAAAAGATCTTCCTTCTACTCACAGGAAACTCTGAAGGAAAAACAGGCTTTTGGCGTCTTTTGATATCAATAGGATTTAAAGCAGCAGCCCTAACTTGAACTAGTATCTCATTATGATGGGGAGCGGGGAGTGGAAAGTCTCCCAATTGGAGAACTTCCTTGGGACCATGCTCCCGATAGAACCAAGCTTTCTGCATGTTGATATCTCTCGCAACAAGCTATTTCCTTTCTCCCCTTTATATAACCACAAAACATGTTCAACTACTGCCCTTAATTGCTGAATGGATAAGCTTGAAATAGTACAGACTCAAGAAAGAGATGGCACATAAAAGACCTAGAATGAGGGGTTTTCATGGAGATTATATATGCAGAAGAATCTCGATAATGAGTAGATTTATTAGTAGTAGGAGAATGGTCAGTGAAAAATGAACATTATCTTAATAAATAGATTAAAAAGAGAGTCAAGTTTGCTATATGCGGACCAAGAACTTTTCGGTCAACTAGCTTCACAAAGTAATCCATCCACTTTAAGTTAAAATTACTTCAAAAAGAAGATAAACAAATTGCTTCAGCAATAACAGTGAACAAATTGCTTCAGCAATAACAGTACTTAATCCTATAAATACGCTTAAGCGTGCCTCTCTTGATCGCAAAAGCCGATAACCAAAACAACTATCCTATTAAATAGAAGGGATTTCAAGATGACAAGTCTCCCACTGTAGGAGAGACCTTTTGCTTTCCAACCTATGAGCTTCGCTTGGACAAATGTGCTGTAAGCCTTACAAGAATAGGCTAGGATAAAAATTAGAAGGGAGCTTCACAAGAATGAAATGGTTCACTAAAGAAGTTCAAGTGGATGTATAATTTTTATGGCCATCCACATGATGAATGCATATGATTATACATCTACTTTCAAGCAACCGAGATTACTCGTGCAGTCTTTAAAATGCATAATGAACTGAAGTAGAGGGGCATCCATCCCTAATGAGATCCATAAACACTTCACTATTTGGATACCGTAATAAAGTGCCTCATTCCAGCGACTATGCTATGACCTAGTGAGAAAGCACTTGAGGTTATCTTATATTGCTACCAAATGCATGTATATCTCGGACACACATATTTGTCAACCTCTCATGAGAAGCATGCCCTTTTCTGATCAACAATGAAAAACAGGAGGACCAGTAACAACATCTAAAACATATTGATCTAGTAAATTAACAGCTTGTTGAAAAAGAAAAATTGAAAACAGAAAATACAGGTAAAAATAAACACTAAGAAACAAAAGCTGAGCAACATCCATTCACAGAAGGTCTTCATATATTATTCTCCCAAATCCCAACCCAGAAAAGACTATGAAGCCTAGATTTCATTTGAGTTCCTTCAGTGCATCAATGATTTCTTGTCTTGCTATTAAATCTTAAAATACATAAGATAGAACACAATAGTTCAGATCAACACATAATCTAATTCACATGGATCTCGCCGCCTATTAGCACAGGGTTGATACTTCAATCATACAAAAGCAAAAGGTCATGCAATTAAGTTGAAACGGCTATAAGTACATTATATATACTAATGAATGTGGGATTTGTGTCCTTAACAAGATAAACTGGTTTAATCCGGCGGTAACATAGTAATATAGATCCTATGCAAGACCTTCCTAGAATACAAACATAGTCATACTGAGAATACGTGAAGCACATCATAGCTAACATCAACCTCTCAACTACAAGACCTTATCAAGCATTTAATACAGCTCTATCCATTTAGCAAAAACAAAGGCTGGAAAAGGCCGATGCGATCAACTAAAACACCGGCAATTAAAGAGCTAGATTAGAAAATGAAGTAACTACTCAAACAGCTGATTGATGAGTTTGTGAACCAAGTTTATCACACGTAAACGAACAATGTATCCTCGCTAGAAAAAATCCAATCACATAGTTCTAACACTAAGTATGATAGCAAAGGATATACCACAACTGAGGTTTTGCATTTTGATCCAACTGTTTCAGTGATGGGACTGAAGTAGACACGGGAACCAAAATGTGGGCTCCATGAATTGCATCGATATTCAACTAACAGTCCCTTCGCCTAGCAATGCAAAGAAACATTTCGTTGAAGCATCTCCATCAAAGTCATCAATAAGGCCTAAAATGGCAAAAGACTCATCAATGCTGCCCAGCCTGTAGGAAAACCAAAATCAGTACTGCTGGAGTTTTAGAGAGAAAACTTTTCGCTAGAGCATAAAGTCGAACAGGCAGTGTCCACAAATTCTCGGGAAATTACCAGTCTCATTGTGTGCTTATCTTTTCTTTTCCCACCAAAAACAAATATACACGAAAAAGATGTGGAAAAATCATGGTTCACCAAAGTGCTTTTTCACTCCCTAAGTAGAAACAAAAAAATTTCTGCAGACAGGAAATGCCGTTCAATCCAAAATGACTCACCGGACCTCTAAAATATCCGCTGCTCTGTTCCTTACGACGTCGTTTATGAGCAACAGTACACTCGCGTTAAAAACTACATCGTATTTGCGAAATCTTTTCGCGTCGCCGTCAAGTAATTGCCCTAATAACTGGCCCAACCTAATCGTTTGCTTAAAACAATAGGTCGGTGACGATTGGGCCAGTAACTGATTGCGTCTTTTTGGATCTACAATGTTGGTGACAAGATCGGCCTCTTTATACGGGCGTAATCAATCTTTCGCTACTAAACACATTTGGTTGTTGTTGACGCAACTCGTTTGTCGACGATTGAGCCTCGTACTTTAAATCCAGCCCAAGTTGCATGAAAGGCGACACGACTCTTCAGCGACAATCTTCTTTTTTCCCCCGCTGAAAATCAGAAGAAAATGTAAAACAATAAACAATGCGTAACTAATCAGTAAAAGCAGGAATAACATTCATACTTGATCACTTGTTAAATTTTTTTCTTACAACAACAATCCCTAAATTGATTGTATAATTTTGAATTCTCTTGCTGGTTAAATTCTTCTCACAGATTGATTTCTTAGCCCCTAAAAAGTTTTTGTACAGTAATGGCTAATAAATCGCTTAAACTAGGTTACTGCTTTCTTTAATTTTAGCAATGAGTCTCTTAAAAGGCATAATTGACTCTTTAGGCTCAGTGTTCTCTTCATACCAGTCTGAAGAAGGAAATCCCAGTAACAGCCCTCGAAACATGGAAGGTGTCGATGGGAGTCCAGTAACGAATGAACGTGTTGCATATAAGCTCAAAGGATACTTTGATTTGGCTAAAGAAGAGATTGATAAAGCTGTAAGGGCCGAAGAATGGGGTTTACCTGATGATGCGATTGTTCATTACAAGAACGCACAAAGGATTTTCATTGAAGGAAACTCCACTTCTGTTCCTTCTTATATCAGCTTTAGGTATTGCAGATGTAATAGACTTGGTTCTAGTTACGTTATGTTACCTAGGTTTTATCACCTGATGTAGATAGAATGAATTATGAGTAATAAACATGATAATTGTGCAATTCTTTTAAGCTCGTTTATTTGTAACAGTGAACAAGAGAAGGTCAAATCTTATCGTCAAAAGATATCCAAATGGCAGGGTCATATTTCTGAGAGATTACAAGCATTAAATCGGCGAGCAGGTTCATACTTAATTCTCAATTACTTAATGTGTACATTGTCTTTGAATTGTATTAAATCCTCGGGAAGTGCTAACAGTAATCCCGTTGGCTGCATGTTGTTTTTTCAGCCGGCACATCCTCAAACAAGGTATCTTTGCATCATCAGTTTTCGCCACTGTAAGGCATAGTACTTCAGTTTAGCAATTGATTATTAATATATTGGCAAGGAAATGAATATGCTTTTGGGATTTGATTGCCAAAAAAATTCTATTGCCTGTATTGATAACTTATTGTCATCTGTAATTGCTTAAGAATGAAAAGAGAAATGTGTTTGACTAAATTTTTACCATGGAAAACTGCTATGGTCTATGTGTTGTAAATAAATTAAGAAGCTTCATTCATGTTAGGATCTCTCTTCTACGGAAAGCAAAAAATTTATTATGTCTGATTAGCAGTTTAGCTGTAATGTTCAAAGGTTTGAACTTGATGCATAATGATGGTACCAAAGCCAGCTATCTTAGAGGCAAGTTCTATTAATTTTTTTGTCCACAAAAAGAAGCCACAGTAAGGTTGTCTTCTCAAAATAAATCTGCCGTTCATAGCTAATTTATAGGTAATTAGGGTTGCTAGGAAGTTGGAACTCACAATAAGATTGTCTACAACCATGATATTGTTCCAAGCTTTTATTAATATTCTCATTACTGTACTGATTTTCTGCAAGGTTATTGTTTTATTCCTCAGGGAAGTGTGCAAATTTGAAACTCAGTATTATTAAATGATGTTAGTTATGAGGTTACATAAATATTACTTCTTCCTCAAATTATTGCAGAACACCTTAACTCATGCACATACTGCTGCAGTTTCATCATCAAAATCAAATTTTAGACAAGATCTGTCTCAGAAATCTCCTTGTTCAACTAGAAACACTCCGGTTGTTAGGAATCAGCCCAATAAAGCTGCAAAATCTAAAATTGCTCAAAATATGCCTCAGAATTCTCCTCGTTCAACTGGAAACACTGCAGTAACCAGGAATCAGCCTGATACAGCTGCAAAACCAAAATCTGCCCAAGAATCTGGTAATGGTTATGAAGCAAAGTTGGTTGAAATGATAAATACTGCAATAGTGGATAGAAGTCCTTCTGTTAAATGGGATGATGTTGGTGAGTAACTATGTTTCTCGGGTTTCTTTCCTGTTTCTTAACTTTGAGTTTAGAAATTTACTCATCTAAGTTGTTTGCAGCTGGTCTTGAGAAGGCAAAACAAAGTTTAATGGAAATGGTTATTTTGCCAACTAAGAGAAGAGATTTATTCACTGGGCTTCGTAGGCCAGCTAGAGGTAACAAGCAAGACTTCTATGTCAACAAATATGACAGTGCAGTGTACTTTTTCATACTTCAGAACTGAAAGACACTGGGCTACTAGTCCAATGGCAGAGAAGACAGAAATTGGAGCACTTTTTTTGTGCTAACTAGAAACACTGAATTACTGTTATTCAGGTTTGCTTCTCTTTGGTCCACCTGGTAATGGGAAAACCATGCTTGCCAAAGCTGTTGCTTCAGAGTCAGAGGCAACATTCTTTAATGTCTCAGCATCCTCCCTAACTTCAAAATGGGTGTGTTTTTCATTAATAATATTTATGTTGTCTGTCTCATTCTTCTTCTATTTTTCTCACTTTGGCAAGGAAAAATCTCTAATAAGTTCTGCTTATTCTGGTTTAGGTGGGCGAGGGTGAGAAGCTTGTTCGTACTCTCTTTATGGTTGCAATATCCAGACAGCCATCAGTAATTTTCCTGGATGAAGTACATTATTCTTTCTGCTAACTATATTGCATTGGTTAATTTTATTGGAAATCACTGGTTCTCTAGGTTCATTCATCTGTACCACATCCTGTTATTTCCATCTATGAATAACAAGAGTGATGAATCCTTAGTATAAAATGTTTTGTTATAATTTTGTTTGGGTCTTAAACAGTTGATAACTGCAGCTAGTAATTCTTTTCTACTTGGTGACATCAAGGCCAATCTTGTTTTATATATCTCTTGAGAAATTTATGATCTTACCTGTTTAGATGCTTTTTGGTATAAATTTTTCACTTCAGTCTTGCAACATTCAACTACCTTCTGTGTCCTTACCGCCATAATGTTAGTAATTGCTGCCATCATCCACTTATCAATGCTTGGGCCTCCAATCTTAAAGCATTTTGTGATTTGTTTTTCTTGTTTATTAACAGATTGATAGTATCATGTCAACAAGGTTGACCAATGAGAACGATGCAAGCAGAAGGTTGAAGTCTGAGTTTTTAATCCAATTTGACGGGGTGACCTCTAATCCTAATGATTTGGTAATTGTTATTGGTGAGTTCTTCGTCTCCAATTAAGACTCATGTGTAGTTCGTTTTGCGTGTCTATAGTCTGAAATCTTCTAAATCATATCTATTGTAGTATGCTTGGATTTGTTTATTCAACATTCTTGTTCCAATTTGCTAGTTCTTGTGTTGATGCAGGTGCTACCAATAAGCCACAGGAACTGGATGATGCGGTGCTTAGGAGACTGGTCAGTATGGTGTTTAAGAATTTGTGTTAGCTTTTTCCAGGAACCTGAAGTGTAAAATGTTGTTACAATTTGCTTCCAAGCATACGATGGAAGATACTAAACTGTTTTGCTTGCTGAGTTTTGAGCTGATATGTATTTCCTTGAGATGGCATCTGTTGCTAATCTAGAGTTGGTTTTGAGGAAACATAAAAGCTTTATTCTTTTTTTCTCCTTGCACCTCGCTTCTTTTAATCCATCTACCACTATCCAATGCAGTATTGCCTAGATAGGACTATTCTATGCCTAAGCATTTGTGTAACAGATACTGATAAACTGATAAAGTACTTCTCAATGCTGTTACTGATAAGTTCTCTGATGCTCGGGAAAAGAATGTTGTGACTGATAGGGTCTGATGTTCATTTGACAAATTCGTCCAAAAAATATTTACTCTTTGATTTTGATTTCTTTTGTAACTGAGTTTAATATTCCTTGAACCAGGTGAAGAGAATATATGTACCTCTTCCAGATAAAAATATCAGGTTGCTCCTTTTCAAACACAAACTCAAGGGCCAAGCATTTTCCTTATCTGGTATACATGTTCTTACCTATAATTGATGTTGTACATATGTGTTTTCAGTTTTAAAGGTACTGGAGTGTTTCTAATTTTGTCGTGCTCAATTCTTTTCCTTGTGCAATTGCACTACTCAATCATGAAGAAATTTGGTGGCGTCCTTTCTATTTTGCTTGTGTGTCTACTTATGAATTCGGACTTGCATCCTTGAGCTACAGTACACAATAAAGAGAATGCATTAGAAAGCTTATACTTGGTGCCTTATGCCCCCCTCCCTCCCCCTTCTACTTTAGTTTGATAATTTGGATCTTTTATGTGTGACAGATGGAGACCTAGAAAGACTTGTCAGAGAAACAGAAGGTGCGATGATTGTGCCCTTTTTGATATTGGATGTAATGTTATTGGATAGATGTGAAATGCAATTTTTATTTAATAGGAAAACGATTTTAGCCCAAAGAAAAAAAGTCATCTGTGCCATTAGCTTTGTGCATGCGTTGATTGCTGTATAGTCAAAGGCCCTCATTATGCATGACATGAATGTGCCTCAGGCATCAACTTGTTAAATACCAAAAACTTATCAAATCTTTTCAACTCTTTAATTTATAGGATATTCTGGAAGCGACCTACAAGCTTTGTGTGAAGAAGCTGCAATGATGCCAATTAGAGAACTTGGTCCTAACATTCTTACTGTTAAGGCGAATCAGGTAATCCAGCTTAAAATTTATGTCTATTACTGACCTGGTAGACGCCATTCTTTTGCTATGAATGGTTTCTCCGAAGACTTAATTCTACAACCTCTTGATTCCAAATGCAAGGTGCTGTACTGTGTCATGAACAAACATTGCAGTTGGAAAAGGGGATTTTGAAACATTTTCTTTTCATTGGTTTACGTTGAATTTTATTCTTGAGTTAGTTTTGGACGTTATGGTTCAATTTCTTTTGTGTTAGATGTACATCAGTGGAGGTATGAATTTTTGGGTTTTACCCAGCACCTAAACCAGATGATACTTTTATCTGATAGTATTTGACATTTGTTTTACCAGGTGAGACGACTAAGATATGAAGACTTTCAGAAGGCAATGACTGTCATTAGACCGAGTTTAAGCAAAAGCAAATGGGAAGAGCTCCAGCGGTGGAATGAGGAGTTTGGGTCGAATAATTAATTCGCCATTGCAGTACAATGCAATATGGTTCGCCACTCATTTATCAGTTTTTATTTGTCCAGGAAAAAGGCAATTTTTACTGCATTAGTTAGACTAGGAAATCTTAGTGCAGCTGCATTATGTATATAGATTTGCAGTCTGAACTCTTGTGCTGGATACAATCCTGTTCGCAGATATGCACTTTGGAACGAAACTGTAAATGAAAGAAAGCAAATGCTAATATACTCATTAAAAACTCAAACAAATAAGATAAAAGCTTTCCAAGGTTTGATTTGGAGGGTTAGAAAGTTTTAGACTTGGGTACTAGCACTTCTTCCTCCTCCTCCATTGTAGCTCTTCTCAAATTTAAAGACAGTAAAAATGGATACAGATACTGTTCTACTTCTGCATTATGTTACTTGGTTGACTTTCTTGCTCCCTCTTTTTTCTTTTTCTTTTTCTATAAAAAAATGTTGAAGTGTATGTTAACTGGGAAGATCTGAATTTGGTCTAATGATAAGTTGGGTGCAACTATCAGTGCCCACAGGCCGGAGACTCGTTTTACCCAATCTGGTCGCCGAAACATCGAAACCTAGAAAATGCTGGTTTGAATTGGGAGATTTTAAGATATCAAAAGTTTTATAAGAAGAAATATTTTAAATTATAATTATTTTTGAAATATATAAATAATTATGAAATGCTGAATATTTTATTGATTTTTGAAATATTATAAATAATTAAAATACTAAATTATTAGTATGTATCCCACGGACAATTTTTGTTGCTGACGTTTCAAGATTAGATGACGTGGTCACATTACAGGACTGAACAATGGGAAGATCGTGGAAATTGTTCCAAGACGGTGCGTTTAACGTAGGCGGGTCGGTATTATTTCAAATTAAAAAAAAATTCAAATTCTCTTCACGGAGGAGCAATTTCCTAAATCCAAAAAATCTCCGCTTTCAATTTCAGATAAAGACCACCTCTGAAATCATCAACAATATGATTTCTAGGCCGAGATCAAGAGTGCAAACAGAAGAAGAAAAGAAGAGGAAAGAGAGGAAATGGTCCCTTGAAAATTTTGAGATCGGAAAACCCTTAGGAAAAGGAAAGTTTGGAAGAGTCTATGTAGCCAGAGAAGTTACCGTATGTATTTCCTTTTTCTAATCCTACAAATTTAATTCTGAATACTATGATTTCCAGAACATGCTGGTTTAATTTTTGTTTTAACACTTTTGTCAGAGCAAATATATAGTGGCACTGAAAGTAATATTCAAGGAGCAGATAGAGAAGTACAGGATTCATCACCAATTGAAGAGAGAAATGGAGATTCAGACAAATCTTTGTCACCCCAATGTTCTCCGTCTCTACGGTTGGTTTCATGATGATGAGCGTATTTTCTTGATTCTCGAGTATGCTCAAGGCGGTGAGCTTTATAAAGAGCTTAAAAAGAAAGGTTTTCTTTGTGAAAAGCAAGCTGCCACGGTTATTATCCCCTCTTAATTTCTCTCAATTGTAGAATGTTGGTCTCAATTTTAACTTTAATGCTCATGCAATGTTTGTTTTCTTATGAATTCAGTACATTGCAAGTCTCACAAACGCGTTGAGTTACTGTCATAAGAAGGATGTTATTCACAGGGATATCAAGCCTGAAAATTTGTTGCTTGATCATGAGGTGCACTTTCTTTATTATTCATTTTTTAATCTGCCACTTTGTTATATGGATATTTGTTGTCTTGATGATCATTTGATTTGTGGGTTTTGATGAGGCGGCTGCTTTATGTTATGTTATGTTATGATGTTGCTTTGTGTCCGTATTAAGTTGATGGAACTGAGGTTTTAGTTCTTGTCTTTTTTGCAAACTTTATTGGCCAAATTTATCTTGCTTTCTCGGAGATCTGAATTTCTGATGAATCAACTGCAAATCTGTGAGTTACTGAGTTTAAGATGAGATTAGATGCTGTCTGCCAACACCACAAAGGGGATAATTATCATTTGATCTTCAGTAAATTTGGTCACTGCTTTTTGACATGGATTTAGTCCTTTTGTTCTCTGGTTGTAAGACCTGACATTACATTTATGCCCAGTCTAAGAATTGTTAGGATTTTGATTTTCCTAATCCTTGGAATAGGAATTATGATTGAAGCTGGACAGACAAGTGGTTTTGCCTCCTGATTATGAAGAGAACAAAGGACTTCATCCTTTCTACTTACATACTGAAAAACAAATATGAAATCAGCTGCAAATATAACTATTATCCCAATTCTCAACTGGCATTTCATTTTTTATATTCTTATAGTAAAAACAAATTCTGCAGACGCTTTTATTTTCTCTTTTTCCCCCTCTTATGCTACACTTGCACTTGCTTTGTAAATTGTTTTCAATAATTTTAGGAATGTTTCAAATATTTGTAGGGTCGACTAAAAATTGCAGATTTTGGGTGGTCCGTGCAATCAAGGAGCAAGAGGCACACCATGTGTGGTACTTTGGATTATCTAGCACCAGAAATGGTGGAGAACAAAGCTCATGATTATGCAGTTGATAATTGGACTCTAGGCATACTTTGTTACGAGTTCCTATATGGTGCCCCTCCGTTTGAGGCTGAAAGTCAAAAGGATACCTTCAGAAGGTAAGGACTTTTACATGTATGCAGTTATGGCAGTTTTGGTTAATGTTTTTAGCCATTGATAAAGAAAAGGTATTGCTCTTAGCCGGTTTGTAAGCATGGATTGGATTATGTGATGCAGGATCATGAAAGTTGACCTGACTTTCCCTTCTCATCCTCCGGTGTCTGCAGAAGCCAAAAACCTAATCACCAGAGTAAGTTTGTCTCAATAATGCCATTTTAATTGGCTTTGAAAAGCAAATATGGACTAGCTAATCACTTCCCTGAATATAACTAGCTAATCACTTCCCTGAATATGCAATCTGTAAAATTTTTGCAGCTTTTGGTGAAGGACTCTTCAAAGAGGCTTTCCCTACAGAAAATCTTGGAGCACCCTTGGATAATCAAGAATGCAGATCCTATGGGAATCTATAAGGAGTAGCAATTCTTAAGCTTCTTGTTTACTTGAGTTTTTTTTTTTTTTTTTTTGTATCTAATGTTGTTATCTGGAGATAGCATAGAATGGGTTTTCAAACTACCAAGTTTCACACTCAAAACTAAGAATTTATTGTAAAATCTTCTAATTACCAAGTTTCATATCTAAAACTAAGACTTTATTGTAAATATTTTGACTGATACATCGGGATCTTGAAGGAAACCAAAATTTCCAGCGAACGTGCACTACAAGGGATTGCTAAACTAGAGGGAGATTTTTAATTTCGTTTCCCAAATAGGAACATTTCTAAATTTAATCACACGAGGTGATGGATGTAACAAAATCTTCTATTAAAATATAAATAAAATTACCTGTCAATAGTTGTTTATATTGCTGAGACGTCACTTTGAGGCAATTTTCTGTCTTAGAAACTTTTGATCTGATTGCTTGTAAATTGTAATATTTCGATATGAGAAGAAAATTTGTCATTTAATTTCATTTCTGGCAACAGAAAAATCATTTCTTTTCTTAGAGATGAAATACTCATCACGGAAGCTTCAAATCTTTTAGCAGCGAAAGAGGAGATTGGGGGTGACGAACTTACGCCTAATCTGCAGTAATCTCTCAACTATAAAATGTCTTATTGTGGCCGCCTATTTTGCAGAATAATGGAGGCAAAATCACTAAGTTGAGTCAGAGGCTTAGTAGATTTGATTAATTAAAAGTATCTATATCGTCATTTTGGAACAGCCATTGCTGTTCTACTACTTACGCAACTGTTTTTATAAAACAGTATTTGCTGCAACAACTGTCAGCTTGCAAATTTCAGAATTCTAATTGATTAAGAAGTAAATTTTAGAGTCTTCTCCAAAAAAGAAGAAAAGCAATAAGCAAGCAGGTTGCTTTTGGATGCTGGAAGTATGAAACTGTTTTCACATGGTTATTGCTTCATATCAAATAGTTAGTACTACGTAGAATCATGCTATATGATTTAGCTTCAATAAGATTTGTTGGAAGACACTAAATTTGTGTTCCCGAATCTGTTAATCCATGACTATTTTAACAGCCCTTCATTTCATTTTACTATTTAGTCTTTTTCATAGTTAAAACAAAAAATAACCCCCGCCAGACCGACACCCTAGGTAAAGAAAATAAGCACTGATTACATGTTTCTGTACTAGATTATAAACACAAAATTGACCCGAGGAGGTTGCCGGCCACGGATCACAAAATCATCCACACAGCATGCTAAGAAGAGAAGTCTATATCTTCACAACAGGCAGCTATGGTGTCACTGATGGTGGTGGAACTGCTGCTGCTGATAGTTTTGTTACTCAGATCATTGTTAATTGCAAGTTGAGGATTTGCAGGGGCAGAGATAGAGATAGAGAGGTTAGTGTTTAAGTACGTACTGTCCTCTTTGTTAGGCAAGACTGTAGTAGATTGGAGACGAATGCTAGTGAGTATATTAGTGGTGGCATTGAGATGAGCAAGTGACTGCAAACCTTCCCTGCGTTTCTTCGCTCCTCTATGCATGTGCATCTTGCAATATTTCTCATTAGGCACAACATCTCTGCGACATCGCCACTTCTTGCCGTCTGTTCTTCTACATCTTCCTGTTTCAAGTTCTGCATCGCTTCTGCAAAAGCATGCGGAGCTGCAACCTTCAACTGAATATAGTTGCAACAAACATATAAGTCCAATTTACACTAAGATTATCCAAAGTCAATAATATCCAAGAATGAGAGTCCATAAAAGAACTGAACCATAATATACATTCTGGATTTGAACAAACTTGAAATTGATGGATTGTGATGAAAATAATGTTGTAATAGATGTATCTACTTGATTGTTCTATTAATTTTTCTCATTCCATTGGGCTCTCCTGGATCGGCCAAACAAGCATTAGGGTATTTGGGACCTTTGAGCACCTACAACTGAATCAAACAAATAATAGCCTTTCTTCAAGTGGTAAGGAAGCCAATATGGAGTTTGTATTAGATAACTCGTATATATTTCGAGAATGCACCGCACAGTTGATTGAAAGATCCTGTGAAAACTCGTAACTCAACCATGATCTTTTTAAGCCATAAGTAAGGGAAAAAGTAACAATCAAACCAATTTCCATAAATATGCAAATACTACCTTGAAGAACACTCTTCGGCGAGAAGTTCATTCCTTGAGGTGTGGCACTACTGGCATTTATGATGTTCTTCCCATTGTTGCCTCGGTCAGTTAGATTTTTCAAATTAGCATTGTTGCCACAATTTCCTTTCTTATCATCAATGCCATTAATCTTGCGACTGCCGTTGCTTGAACTCTTGTTTGTTCCCATAGTTGCTGTACCGATGGTAGAGTCTGTGAGAACAGTGCTAGTGATCATGGTTTCATTGGCATTTACACAGCCAACATCCTTAGCAGTCAAGGTTGTATTTGCAGTCATGATTTTGGTATCAACATTAGTGGTTCTGATGGCAGAGTTTACATGGTTTGAGAGAGATGCAGGGGTTGAAATGGTGCTAGAATTCTCTGAAATCTTGGTTGAATTGTTGAGCGATGTTGCCTCAGAAGCGGCGACCACTTGGGAAGCTTCCACAGGCTTTCTTGAACGGTGACGGCCTCTGTGCATGTGCCGTTCACAGTACTTCTGACCAGTAACCACAATCTTTTTACACCTCCATTTCTTCCCATCAGTTCTTCTACACCTCCCGGAGTCTGGATCCATCAGGTTTCTGTGATCAAATTCCTGAGGATTGTATCCCACAACTGAAAAAGCAACATACGCAAGAAATACACACAATAGACGGAGTAATTCTAGGTTCAGTTCCACAAAACGTTGTGTGCGTGTTTGTATATATATATATATATATATATATAGAGAGAGAGAGAGAGAGAGTAACAAGAACAAAATTGCAAGCTAAGAAACATGAAGAACTGAAAAAACTTACAACTTGGGCGGATTCCAGCATTAGCGATAGAGCCACAGGAGTGAAAAGAGGCAGCAAAGCTTTTCCATATAGGAAATACAAGTGCAGAAGGAACAGGTAGGCCAGCTGCTATGTACTCGTATATCGAAACTTGTAGCTTAAGCTCATTTAGCTGAGCCGCTGTTAACAGAGGCTTCTCGTGTTTGACGATCACGAGACTATTATGATGTTCAGCAGCACCAATCCCTATAATCAAGTTCATCGACGACGCCAATTCCTCTTCTTCTTCTTTTGCCTTTTTCACCTGAACAACAACCTTCAATGTTCCGTACTTTATCATTAGTATCACTCTTATCGAGAAGAAAAAACATATATCAAATCAAGCTTTTACAGTATAAACAGAAAATTTCTGAAAAACAAGCAGTTGTATTAACCAAAATTAAACAGAATAATTTTTGTTTTTTTTTATTTAAAGAAAAAGGAGCCATTTCATGAGATGGGAGCAGAAGGGATTATAATGGATGTATACCGGAGAGGTTTAGCCTCCATAGCTTTGATGAATAAAAATGAAAGAAGAATTGGAAATGTGTTTTTGAAAAAGTGAATTGAAAAAAAAAAATTAGAAAGTAAAACCAGCAGCTCCTACTCTAACTTAAAAACATGCCCTCAGTCATGAAAGGCTGTGGCAGCTGGTTTCTGACATCCGTTTCAGCCTTTTCGCGCTTTGCTCGCCGCAGGCCGAGAAAAAAGAAAAAGAAAACAAAACTCAAAATCCCGTGCATTTTAAACATGTAATGGAATATCAACTCCTACTCCATCAAACAGAGCGTTAACTTCACGACGTGGTTGTGTTTGTTGCTTGCCATGGCACTGGCGATGAGGGTACCACGCGCCTTGTCAGAGTTAATTGCCTGCTGAGCAGTGCTGAGAGGATGACACGTCAATGCATTCGTTCTGGTAGGTGGGCTAGTGTTATCTGCCTTTTCTAATTAGTGGGCCCACTTATTGACAGGTGGACATCGGCGGTGCTTGGGAAGTGTCTCCAGACTCCTGCCTCTTAAGCAGTGACTTGAACGAAAGACTAAACGAGAGGCCCAACTTGGCATCGTCTAAACCTGCAATGATCCAATTTGCACTTACACCTGGTTCAAGTATCTGGGCCATTAGTCCAAATATAGAGTTGGCCCAAAAGTCAAAAGTGAAACAAATGACCAAATTTTATATTTATTGTTTTCACTTTCTGATGTGGCTCATTTAACAGCGAATAGGAACTAGCAAGTGGACATTGCACGAGCATTTGCACATGGCGTCCAGTGAAATATCTCTTCTTTTTCCTTCTTTGGCTTCTATAATGCTGCATTCCTGCCGACACTATGGAATTCAGCATAAACCATATATCAAACTTAATGCTCCCCCAAATACTTATACAACTTGCTTTTGTCTTCCTCTTTTTTCCTTTTCTTCTTCTTTTTTTTCTTAAATGAGAACTTGCTTTTTGTCTCTCTAATTACGATAATGAGATAAACTTTGAAAATTACTTTATTGTACAATTCTTGTACACCGACTCCCCAAACTCATAAAAACAATCTTCATAATCTAACCACTTAATATTTGGTATAGATTGCCATTCATATTTTGCGTCCACCTTCCTCTCAATATAATTGTCTAGAGTCTAGAGTCTAGAGTGGAATAATCTTATTGGCCTTTAGCATCCTAACAAAAACGAGAATTACTTGTCATTTGCATGTGACCTTAATTCTGTGAAATATCCTCTGGAAGACACCAAGTGCGTCTGCATTAGGAAAGAAAAGTTAAGAATAACAATAATTATAACACACATATCTTACTCATAAAACCCAAGCGTACGTCGAACTCCTGCTGTCATTATGAGAAAAGGCCGTAACTGCGTCTACAGGGAAAACGGAAACACTGCAACAGAGCATGATGTGCTTAAAACGGAAAAGTGGTAACAAACTAACACATTATTTTAAGACAGCTTTATAATAATTAATGATGTCTAAGCACTCACTGGACACAATATGATGTGATGCAGGGAGGGATCTTTCATGCCTAGCCTATGTCTTGCGTGTTAGCCCCAATGGTCCACTCTTGAACTATGAGAAGTCTGGAAGCTCCGGTTGAATCTTATAAAAACACCTGTATGGGCAGAAAGAATTGACCGTTTCTTGATAAGGCATTACATTCTATCTGGATTTGTAACCGTTATTTCATCTTCAACCAACCATCACAATGATAGCTAGCTGCTGAATTTTTTTCTTTTTTACTTTTTTAAAAGAAATCATATATATAATACATGTCCACGTGGCGTTAACGAGAGCACCGTTCTTGTCATTTCAAAAAATATATAAGAGGAAGAATAGAATATGCCACACATTTCCAGCTGTGACCAAACCAAAGTTATGCCCTGCCCTTCACATTCACATGCTTCCAACCAGACCTCAATCCTTTAACCCTAGTTAAACCTCTAACCACTCGACTCCCACTCCCATTCTTTCCTTTTTTTATCTTCTTCCTTCTCATTGTCTCTCACTCTCTCTCTCTCTATCTCACTCTGTTCAGTCTCTAGTAATACAGCTATATACACAATGGAAGCCTTACAGCGGCTTTTTTTCTTGTTCCTTGCTTTCTCTGCACTCAGCACCACCATTACAGCCCATAACATCACCGACATTCTTTCTGGTTTTCCAGACTACTCTGAGTTCAACAAATACCTAACCCAAACAAAACTAGCAGATGAAATCAACAGTAGGGAGACGATTACTGTACTCGCTCTCAGCAATGGGGCTATGTCTGCCCTCGCTTCCAAACACCCCCTTTCCGTTATCAAAAATGCTCTTAGCCTTCTTGTTTTACTTGACTACTATGATCCCTCAAAGCTCCACCAGATCTCTAAAGGCACTACCCTCTCCACCACTCTTTACCAAACTACCGGAAACGCCCCTGGCAATTTAGGCTTCGTCAACATCACTGATCTCCAAGGCGGAAAGGTCGGCTTTGGTTCCGCTGCTCCTGGCTCTAAGCTTGATTCCTCATACACCAAGTCCGTTAAGCAAATCCCTTACAACATCTCTGTAATCGAGGTCAGCGCTCCCATTGTTGCTCCAGGGATCTTCACTGCTCCGGCACCGTCACCCTCCGATGTTAACATAACTGGCTTGCTTGAAAAGGCTGGTTGCAAAACTTTTGCTGGTTTGCTTCTTTCAAGCGGTGTGCTTAAGACTTATCAGTCAGCTGCTGATAAAGGTTTGACCATTTTTGCACCAAACGACGAAGCTTTTAAGGCTGCTGGAGTTCCTGATCTAAGCAAGCTTTCGAATGCTGAGCTTGTTTCTCTTCTGGAGTATCATGCCTCCGTTGGATACAGTCCTAAAGGAGCTCTGAAGACTAGTAAAGATCCAATCTCAACTCTGGCCACTAACGGCGCTAACAAGTACGATCTCACGGTTTCTAGTGCTGGTGATGACGTCACTCTCCATACCGGTGTTGACTCATCGAGAGTCGCTGAAACAGTTCTTGACTCGACGCCTCTTGTGATTTTCACTGTTGATAATGTGCTTCTCCCGACGGAATTGTTTGGAAAATCTCCATCTCCTGCTCCGGCTCCTGAGCCGGTGGCTGCACCGTCTCCTTCTCCGGCTACTACTCCAAGTCCAGCTCCTGCTAGCGTCGAGGCACCATCGCCATTGGCTGCTTCTCCCCCTGCGCCGCCGATGGGGACTCCTGAAGGAGCTCCTTCTGATGCGCCGGCGGGATCAGAGAATAGTACAGCGGATAATGCTGCTTTTCACGCGGCTGCACCTGCATTGTTCACATTACTGGTCGCTATTTCTGCCTCTGTACTCGGTTCGATTCTCATGGCCTGAATCGTAATTATCTAGCTGTCAATTTATTTACCGTATTTTTTTTTTTTTTTTGGATATTGAGTTGTTATTTACTTTTATTTTAGTTGTTAAGAGAGCTTTTTATTTTTTGAATTTTTTTTAATTTATTATGATTTTCATTTATGGATCTGATGGGGATGAAGTGAAGTGAGCTGGCTGCGCATTTTAGCAGCGATAGTGTTGTTTTTATTAGAGACGATTGTTATCGGGTGCTACGCTTTCCATTATTTTAATGTTAGATCTGTCGGTTTCTGTGACTATGTTGGAATCCAAGCGCATGGATTACCGTATTTAGCTGGTGCGCCCACGTGGAGAGAGATTGGTTGTGGGATCCACAATATATATGATGGGGTCTGCTTCATCAATTTGTTTTATACATCTAGAATAAGAATTTGTGATTTTTTTCCTTTTCTGCAGCGGATAGATTTCCTGATCTCTCATTCTTTTTCTTTTTTTATTAGTTTCGGTAGCTCTTGATATTTAATCTCCACTTATTCGATGTTCGGTTAGAAAGGATGGAAAATGGAAGAAGGCACAAAGATGGAAAGGACAATGGGGAAAAAGAAAAAGAAAAACTATATTTGGTGTTCCTCATGTTGTTTAATTTACAGGGTTTCTCTCATTAAAGTTTAGATCGACCCAAAAAAAGAGAGACTACAAGAAATACCATATCTTTGTATAGTTTATATGTATACAAGCCTAAAATAATAATAGTAATGCTTAGGATATGAGAAAAGTAATTACAAATCTAATGGAATTCTATTGATCATTTCCTTGAGTATATATATATGCACCTAACTTGCGGACATCCTGTTTGAAGTTTGGAAAACTTTAATTTGTTAATTATTTAATATTAAAATAAAATTTATTCATATATATATTATATTGTTTTTTATTAGTTATGATATAGATAAGGTTTTCCTAATTGTTTTTAATCAAATCTTGAAACAAAATTGTGGGGTTTACTCGCATATTTTACAAGCTGCATATGAGTCACTTGCTCTCATAAATGTGAAAAAATTTAGCACTCCCACTCTCCTACTTTACTTTCTCTGCTGTGGCTAGTTTTGGATCATCGCCGGTGTATTTGGCAGGCAGCGATTCTTTCGGCTTCTTCATAATATATTTCCGTCTCTGGTTTCATTCCAGTTCTCTTATATATGAGGTTAAATCTATAATTTTAATTCTCAGTATGTAGTTGTTGGGTTTATAATGTATGAAATTTTTGTGGCTACAGAGGGAGTTTGCATCGTTGGATTGTTCAAGTTTATTATCTTCTCTTGAAGGTCATTAGATCAAAAGTTTAAAAGCGTCTGCAACATGGAAGTGAAATCTCAGCTCTTGTTTGGTATAAATAGTCTACTTTTTGAAAAGTTGAATTATTGAGGAAGTTACTTTATGGGAGTTAAAATGTAAAAATGTTTGGTATGTAATTTAATCTTTAAAAACAAGTATATCCATAATAAAATTAGTATTAGTTTTTTAACAATATTTAAGTAATGGTGTAATTTTTAAAAATATTAGTTGAGTTATTTACTTTTTATAATTTTTTTCTTTAATTTCGAAGTTCTTTTGATTATATAATTAAACACAATTAAAAATCTCATTTTGCAGTTTCCTATTATTTTCTAATGAAATTATTCTCACTCTTTACTTGAGAACAAAAAACGTTAGCCCCACTGTCAACGGACTTTGACTTCTCAATTAGTCTAAATTAGTTTGAGTGATAATCATAAATCCAAAAAGATAAATTAGTCAAGTCATAATTGTAACCTTTATATTATAACGGTCAATTGGATATGAAATTTAAACGTTGGTGTCGTAATTTTCTTTTTTTGAAATAAGTCCAGGTATTCTTAAACTTAAGAATGATGAGAAAACTTTTGAAATTTGGATGGGGTGGGACCGGGGGTGTCCGTGACCATTGATTTGCAAAGGTACAAGTAAAAATATTGAAAAGGAAAAAAGAAAACACCATGCAGCAGTTTTAATCTTTCATAAAAATGGGTCTTTTCATAATGTTGTTTATTAGTTCTGATTTTGTATTTTTAATTATGGTTTTTCCTATCACTTCCGTATGATATATTTTATTCTATTTATTATTTACATATTCCAGTTAATTTATAATATTAGTATTTTATAATTTGATATCTGTATTGATTTAAATCAAAAATTTTAATGTACTAAAATTAAAAGATTATTTATTTTATTTTAATAATTTAAAATTATATTATATAAAATTTTAATATTTTACTTAATTTAAAAATATTATTTTAAAAATTAGAATACTTAAAACATTCAATGATTGAATTAAATTTTTAGTAATTTAGCTTTTAACTGTCCTAGTTTTATATAGAAAAATAATAATTAATTTTATTAAATTAAAATTTTTATAGTATATAACAAATAAATTATAAAATAATTTATATATTAAAAAATAGAAGACAAATAACTTCGTTGTTCAATATTTAGGTAAATATTCATGCGATTTAACTCCAAAAAATTCATGAGAATTTACTTTAAATATGTGTTTTGATTAAGAGTTATATAAAAGATTTTTGAAAAATTAAAAACATATTTAAAAAATAAAAAATTATTTAGATAAACTAAGTTTAGTTTTCTTTCCATCTTTCTATAAAATATTTATCAAATAACTTATTTTAATGATATTTATAATATCTTAATACAAATAATAAAAATTAAATATTTTTATAAAAATAAAAAATTATTATAAATATATATATTATATTCAATATACATCAATTATTTATTTATTTAACATATATATAAAATATAAATCAAGCTTACATTGAAATCATATAAAATTTAGACAGTATAAAATAAAAAATATGATTCATTATATATTATGATGCATGATTTATTCTCTTTGTATTTACTTATATTTTCAGTTATAATTATTTGTTATACTTTTAAATTCATTTTATTCTATTATTCATTGTGTTGGGAAAAAAATATAAATTTTGATTGAATTATGAATGGATAGATAACATTTTTCCCCCAAAAAGATGGACAAAGCTCGAAAAAGTATTGGGTCGGGTCGGGTCTGCAACCAAGGCAGCCTACAACAAAAATCCCCACAGTATGGACGTCGTTTGAGCGGAGTCAAACCGGCGACCCTCCACTATAAATACCTCAAACAAAAATCCGCCGCAAATTAACAGATCCAAAACCTGTAGACGCAAATTAGCAGCAGACGCCTATGGCGACAGAACGTCCTCTTGTCACCGCAACTTCAATTCCGCAAGAGAAGCGGAACCGTTCCATCTTCAACGTCCCAGCGAGCTTCTTCGATGCATGTTGCTTACTCTCTCCCTCTGCAACTTCAGTATCTGATACCTTTGAGAGATCTGAGAATTCTACTATCGCTAAAACCCTCGACGACGAAACCGACGATAAAGAAGATAAAATTTACAAAAACGACGCCCCAATACCTAGATTAACCTGTAACACCTGTAAAGCCGAATTCGAATCGCTTCAGGACCAGCGTTCTCATTTCAAATCCGATATTCACCGAATCAATGTAATGATCTCCTCTCCTTACACTTATTTAATCCTACAGTGCTAACTTTAACTTACTGTCACTTTCTAAATGGTAAATTTCATGATTACTGGTGATTGCAGGTTAAGTTAAGCATTGCAGGGAAGGACATAGTAAATGAGGAAGATTTAGATGACTTCACATCAGATAATTTTAAAGATTATGACATATCAAGTATATCAGGATCAGAAGATGAAGCTGATAAAGCATTCTTACCTGGTAATGATGTAAAAAAGGGATCAATTGAAAGTGTTAAACAGAAGCTGTTTATCTGTCTTCGCACAGGAGAAAGAGTTTCAATTTGGAAGTGTGCGCTTTTAAATGACTTCGAAAGTGTAAGTTATGAGAATGATAAAGAAGTTCCCTTGCAATGTTTGAAGGAAAATGAAGTGATTGAAAGATTGAATTTTTTGATCCATGAGCCTAGAGATAAGACGCGCTTGAGGATTGTATTGCTTGCTAGCGGGGGACACTTTGCTGGCTGTGTCTTTGATGGTAACTCAGTTATGGTTCACAAAACATTCCACAGGTCAATTTATTTTTTGTTTCTCTTATATGCGGTTTATAGTTATTCTACCAAGCACTTTGAATGGAGTTTTTAATTATTAACTCTTGGGTTTTATCTTAAACTTCTTTCGATTTAGATACGTCGTAAGGGCCAAAGCTGGTAAAAAACAGTCATCAAAAGACGGAAGTGGTAGGGCTGCACATTCTGCTGGGGCTTCACTTCGTCGTTATAATGAACTAGCTTTAAAGAAGGTATCAGATTACAAAGTTTTTGCCGCCATCACTTTTGAATTGTTTCAGTTTCTTTGTTTTTACTTTTTACACCATTCCCCTTTTGATATTGGTAACTTTATAAAGGGGCTTTTGATGGTTACTCCGTTTTCACCTTCCCTTTCTCACTACGAGCTCGGGGCTTGTTTCCTATTTTTAAGTATAATTTGGTTCTTAGAATTATGGGGATATTGTGAAAAGAAAATGTCTGTAAAATGAACTACCAAACACTATGTCATAATAAATTCAGTACAGTTTTTGGAATTTAACATTACCTGAATTGCCCCAGTATGATTTATGGTACTTATATTTTTGCATTAATCCAAAGGTTTTCCGCTTGCACATTTATTCACAGAACATTAGTGTAAGATTATTATTTTTTGTTTAATTATTATTATTTCATATTTTTAGAAAGTTTAATATTTAATCACTTCTAAATTTTATAGGATATTCAAGAACTACTTGCTGCTTGGAAGCCTTATTTTGATGCTTCCACTTCTGTTTTCATTCATGCCCCTTCAAGCAATCGTCAACTCCTCTTTGATGGAGATAAAGCATATTTTAGCCACCAGCATTGTTTTGTTCGAAATGTACCATTGAGTGTCCGAAGGCCTACTCTGAAAGAAGCCCGGCGTATTTATAACCAACTGACACAGGTTGCCTATGAAGCAGATGAAAAGGAATTCCGATCAGCCACCAAAGAGGGCTTCAGTTTAAGTGAAATCCCTGCTACTGATAGCATCCAAGACTCGAAAAGAGAGGACTTGAAGGATTGTGTTGATCGTAGGGATACTTCTGAAGCTTCTACAAGTCATGAAAACTCTCATGAACTGATTATACCAAGTGAAGGTGAAAGTGAAGTAATTGGCATAACAACACCTTTGCATGAAGCAGCACAGTCTGATGATGCTCATAAAGTTTTGGAACTCTTAGAACAGGGATTAGATCCTGCTGTTAAGGATGAAAAGGGATGGACCCCCTATATGTTAGCAAATGAGAAGGAAGTTAGAAATACTTTCAGGCGCTTTATGGCCTCAAATCATGATAGGTGGGACTGGCATGCTGCTAAAGTGCCTAGTGCATTGACAAAAGAAATGGAGGAATCTCAAGCTGCTAAGCAGGTAGGGATACCCTGTTTCTTTATTCTTAGAAGAATTTCTTCTCACAATAGTTTTGCTTGACAATTTGGTTTAAAATTCAAGTTGAACATGCTAATTGATGATTTCTTTCTTTGGTTGTTCAGGCTGAGAAAGATGCCAAGAAGAAAGCAAGAGCAAAAGAATTGAAGAAATTGCGTAAAGCCAAAGAGAAGGCTCAGGCATATCATTTATCCATCTTAGTATAATTGTTCCTTTACTTCTAATCCAGTTTCTCAATGTTCTAGATTAGTTTTAAAGTTTGGACTAGGTGGTTTCTTATTTGTAACATATGAAATAATAAGGAAAGAAAAAGCATGCAAGTAACCCAGCTTAATATGGTAATAACTTAACAATAAAATGATTTAGGCAATTTGACATCTTTTTACATTAAAAGTGCTTCTCTATGATATCAGCATAACCTGTGTAATGAGTTTGAAAGGTGTCTCATATTTATAAAAAAAATTATTCTTCATGACCTCTTTTTAACTGAGGTAATTTGCAATTTGCAATGGATGATGGCATTTTAATCATTAGTTGGTCTTTGCTGTTACATATAAATCTGATTTCGTACTACTGCATTGTGTTTGCAGGCTCAGGCTGCCTTATCACAGAATTCTATGGCAGCATCCACAGGGCATTGTACCGCGCCAACTTCAGCTAGCAAGGGACAGCCTCAGCCTAGTGGAAGATTGCAACTTTCTAAAGAGGTCGGAGTCTTCTTTATCTATTTTCTTAATAAATGTGAGAATTATTTGAATAAGGAACTAGGAGCTTATGCTAGTCATGGCTTGAGAACAGCAATGATGGTGACAGTTGACAAGTAGTTCCTGTTCAATGCTATTTTATATTTGCAAGTGCAATATTGGTGTTAAAACAAGATTTGTTTTATTCCATTTGTTCTGATATCCCTCTTGACATTTGATAAATCATACTGAGCAATGCTTTTGGATTCTTTCTTTCCTTCTTCCTACCAAATGTACTATTAATCATCTGTCTACCATTGTTTTTTGATTTTTCTGATCCAGGAGGAATTGGAGAGGGCACAGGCTGCCGAGAGGGAAAAGAGAGCAGCTGCTGCAGAGAGGAGAATGGCTGCGGCTCTGAATTCCCAAGGCACTGGCACAACCAGTGCTGCTAAAAGTGGGTTGGCAACTGATATGAACTGCTCCTGTTGTAATGCATCATTGGCTGGTAAAATTCCATTCCATCGGTATAATTACAAATATTGCAGCACGACATGTATGCATGTACACAGAGAGGTCCTCGAGGATGGATAACATAAAAGAAATACTGTCAGCTCAGTTTGTATTCTGTATTTATTATTTTTGGGTTCTATTTATAATTTCTTGAAGAGATTCCATATAAACAACTTTACTCACCTTTCTTTTAGCTTCTTTTTCCAATTATTTTTCTCCAAATTTGGTAAGGAGTTTCACAGTTTTGATCGAAATTGTATCACTTGGCATTAACCTCACCAGGGACCTGTTAATGCTTCATGTTTTTCAATTGGAGGCAGAAGTTAACGGATGTCTGAATAGAATTTAAGAATGTCGGTAAGGTCCTTTCGGATCCTGTAAGTATGATAATTTATCCTTCAGGTTTTGACTGGGAGATGGAATCGACCATGCATACAATTAATTTGATCTGAATTTTTGAGATAAACTTGTATTAAGAACTCGGATATTGTATGCTTTACGCTCAATATATGCGCTCTTGGGAAGTTACTATCATCAAATTCTATATTGCAACTTTGATAATCATTATCTTACTCGACAGGTTTCGAATTAAAATTCCTTTTCATTTATAATTCAGATTTGTAATGTGCGTGAGAACCCCTCCCGGTCCTTCAAAAGGAAAAAGGTCAAAAGGTGCAACTGGAGTCCCGACCCTTTCTTTTGTTTTATTCTTCTTTTTTTTCCTTTTCTTTTTTTCTTTTATAATTAAAACCCTTGAAAGGCAAATATTACAAGGGCTAACAGAAACGTCAGAATTTCACCAAGCCCAGAAAGGCCCGAACGAAGGACTAGTATACCCTAACCTAACGTCGCCGTTCTTAATTCTTATCAAACTGACTCTAGAGTCTTAGATTATTTATTTATAGAATAAGGTTAAATTTGCCCTCAATTTATAAGAAAATATCAAATTAACTTTTTCTTTGACTTTCTAGGATAATTTAATCTAACTTTTTATCTTTTTGCCTCAATTTAATCCATTTTTGCAGAGTAATTTTCCACTATCCCTAATAGAAAAGTGATGTGATTAAAAAATATTAAATGTTAATTTTAAATTAAAATTAAAATCTTAGATTAGAATCATTATATATAAAAATATAATTAAATATTTAGATTGTGTTTAGGTTATAATATAAATTTTGAATTATTAAATTGTTTTTAATTTATTAAGAGAGCAACCCTCACCCCTCAATTATGGGAGACAGCGAGTTAAAAATGCAAAATTTCGAACTGTTTTAAACATAAAAACGTAAAAAGAGGTGAGTTGATTTTTTCAGAAAGTTCGAGGGGCACATTATTTCTTTAATTTTTTTAAAATTCGTTAAAACAAGAAACAGGCACTGGCTGCAAGACTTTTTGGTTGGTCTAGAGAGCTCTGAAACTGCAAAAGTTGGGAATTTTGAAGGGGCTATCACCACACCATTACCGGACGTTTTGGTCTTTCTTGAAGCGAATAGCATAAGCTTCTGTTCTCCAATCTTCACCTGACCCTGAGCTAATAATACACGAGAGATCAGATGGTCAGTTTCCTTTGCGTTATTCCATCAAACACCTTTACTACGTAACTCTATTGACAAATGAACTCACATACTATCTCACTGTTTCTTTGTTTTGTAAATTATAACAGTCAGTTACACTGCATACCAATCTTGGTGATATCAAGTGCGAAATCGCTTGTGACGAGGTTCCTAAAACGGCCGAGGTTAGTATGATAGACCCCTTAATGACCTCTCTTGATTCTAGAATTCTGAAAAACTAATTGTTAAATGCGTTTAGTCATAGCATACTCAGAAATCAAAGCTCAATTATATGCCTAATTAGGAATTCTAGACTAGGACTTTCTCGGATTGGTTCTGTTAATTGCTCTACAACTCCCTGTTACCAGTTTTTATTCCCGTTTGAAACCCTAGAATTCAGTGGGCTTCTCTATTTTTCGTCAAGATGGTATCTGGTGTTAAGTATGTTTTCTCTGTATGACTAACATAGTTCAAATTTGTCCTTGTACTAGCATAATGAACTAAAAAAAAAAAGAAAAACCCATTGGCATACATTTTTATCGCATGTCCCCAAAGTGATGGCATACATTTAAAGAGTGAAAGAAAAAAACAAGTCATGGTGTCTGATCTTTGCTTGTTTATGAGAAATCAATAAGCTTGTGGAATGCTAATGTCTCTTACATTTCATTTTTTTTCCTTGCTGGATACAGAATTTCTTGGCACTATGTGCTAGTGGTTATTACGACGGAACCATATTTCACCGAAATATTAAAGGTTTCATGATTCAAGGTGGAGACCCAACAGGTACAGGCAAAGGTGGGACCAGTATATGGGGCAAGAAGTTCAATGATGAGATCAGAGAGTCTCTTAAGGTATTCTACACTGGATGTGACATTTTGTTAACCATGTTTGAGCCTTGTTAAGGCCTGAGAAGTAAGATTCGAGAAGCTAGAGGTTGATTTGTATACAACATTGTTGCTAATGACTGCACTTATCGATATTGAATGGGCAGTTTCCAATGCTATCTTTGCAATGCTAATGCTATATTTATCTTTTCAGCATAACGCAAGAGGTATACTAGCAATGGCGAACAGTGGTCCTAATACTAATGGAAGCCAGTTTTTTATAACTTACGCAAAGCAACCGCATCTCAATGGATTGTACACTATATTTGGCAAAGTAATTCATGGCTTTGAAGTCCTGGATATCATGGAGAAGGTATATTATGCGTGTTAATGCCAATTATCTTTTCTATTCTGTTTGGAGGTGCAATAAGAATGAGACTTATAAGTACATATCTGTTTGATCCCATTGTTTGTTTTCTTGCATTAGGGCCAGTTATTAAACTTTTTGTCATTTAGTGGGTAGGTTTTCAATGTTCTAGTTGCATGACTTCTTATAGCGGTACCATTCGGAGATGCTTGAACCCGATGCAGCCCAAAACAATTTATGAATGGATAGAGCCAATTGTCTAGTATTTTTCATCGACATGAATTTCGTTCATTTCATATCCTTAACAATTTAAGCCATTCGGTTTTGTGCAGACTCAAACAGGAGCTGGCGATCGACCTCTTGCAGAAATAAGGATCAATAGAGTAACAATACATGCCAATCCACTTGCTGGATAGTTGCGAGTTGGAGATGCTCTATGGTAAGGATGAATGGAGGCTAATCTAATTATCGCCTAGCTGGATTCTGGAGTGTCTGGTTGGATGATGTTGGCATTGGCATGTTTTTGAACATTAATGTAGTACTAACAGAAAGGGAGACTGCTGATGTTACCTGTAGTTCAATGCACAGCAACATTTTGTTTAACTCCGTGAATGTAACATTTGAAGATAGGTGTCTTGCTTTAGGGAAAGTACAAATAAGACACTGTGATTAAGTGAGTTTTCGTTAACGAGGCTATGCTTTTTTTCTTAACATTTGGAGGACTTTGGTTTCATTTGTTTTTCCCCTTTTTATGCACTTCAATGACATACCAATCTTAATAACATACCGACTAGTTTTGTTAAAATTCCATGAGATGTATTAATATGATATGTATTTTCAGTAATAAGAAACATTAATTAAGAGATTTAGCATACATTTGACTATAGTGAATTTACAATAAATAAGAGTGACATGTAAAAAGTAAATTTATAATATTTTTAGAAGTAGATAAATAAATGGTTCCAACAATAATTTTATTATTGATGTTATATTAATGTCACATTAACAAAAAGTAATAATAGTAGTTGGATATTATTAATCTTTATATGGCTAGTGCGACTGCAAAAAGAATTGGAAGGGGCAGGCATTGTTTATTATTGTTACATAGTGGCATAGGCATATGTGGAGTCGTGGACAAATCTCCACCAATCAGCTGTCCTGATACCACAAGCATTTCAACTCTACCATTTCTTAATCTTCAATTTCATAATATTTTCTTAGCACCTTTTTCCAACTTTTTTTTTTCTCTCTCTCTCTCTCTCTCTCAAATCCTAAAAATAGTCTTTACATTGATAAGCACAAAATGTAACAGAAAGAAATGAGTGTAGACGCATCGGGTTTTTACAAGGATTTTAGATCAAACAAGTTTTACTGTTTCTCTGTATTTTATTTTCCTGTTATAAACATGAAGAAAAAGAACACTTCAAACTACAGATGCAGTCCTTCAGTATTTTACCAAGCTTTAATCGATTAAAACCCTAAATCTTTCTTCCTTTTCCTTCTCTAATTCTTAGAGTTTTTTTTGTACATTTTATCAGAAGAAGAGCGGGATATTCTTTTCAGGGTTGGAGGTCATTAAAATTTCGAAGATGTTATTTATTTTTACTTGCAAATTTTGGCAACTTATGATTGGTCAGATATCCGACATGGCACCTCGGACGCTATCTGTACACTTACATGGCATATGCCACATCATCATTGTAGAAAGCCCAGCTGGAGGGAGCGCAACTCAATCTTTCCATGGAAGCCTCCTTTCGATGATATTAACACACGTCACTGTCTCACTTTCCCGCAAATAACCGGCACTACCTTACCTACTAGGGTTTCAAAATCCCCGCCCTTTTTCCCCCTCACTCTCCCCGCGCTCCCTCTCCAATGGCCGTAGAAGATGAAAATCCAGAAACCACTCCTGTCGGATCAAAGCCAACTCCAAGTCCAGTCTCGCAAACAAGCTCCTCTCATCCTCCGCGTCGTTCGGATACATCGCCAAATAAGCCATTGGGCCCAAAAGAATATATACTCTCAGTGGCCTCTAATATCTCTTCTCAGTCTCTCACTAACCCCGATCCTAACGTCTGGGGTGTTCTCACTGCTATTTCCAACAATGCTCGCAAAAGAACTCAAGTACATTTAATTTCCCTTTCAAAACCCTACTCTACATCATTTTCATTTCTTTTCAAGTCTGTTTCCTCCTTTTGCTAGTTAGAATAAAATATTTTGCATCATTTTAAACTTGTTAAATTGAGAGATGTTAATTTCTGTCGCAATTAGCGTCTTATGTATTGATTTAGTCTACTTTGAGGAGATTTATTTTGGATTACAAGAGATGGGTCGTGCTTTATTTACTTTTCTCTCCATTCTGAGAACAAAAGAAGCAGTTTTCATGAAAGACAAGGCAGGAATCGGCTCTGTGTTTGTAATTGCTTATATATTTATATTCATACGACAACAACAAAGATTTTCTGTTGCAATTGCTTTGTTCCTTGTATGTGTAAAAGGACAGGTATGTTTTAATTGGTAGTCTGGGTTTGCTGGGACTACTTTTATTATCCTAATCACTACGTGGATGGTATTGTTACTATTATGTATTAATAAATTAAATTCAAGTGGTTCTGAGATCTCTGAATTAGAGGGTTGGCATGCATTCTATGTTTATATGGAGTTGGAAAGTTTCATCAGAGTAGGTTCTTCATTCTTATAGTCTTAAAGTTGCATCATCTGTTAAGTCTTTTGGAATAGTTGCACTGGGAATATAAAATGATGAAGGGATTTAATGGCCTCAAGAAGGTTTTTCATAGGATTCTTTTTAGTTGAATATTCATTTTGGTGTTTTAACAGCTTGTTTCTTCTACTTATTTATATGGAGGCACTTGATTGTATAGCACATATTATCAGTTCCAACTGATGAAATTACCATAACAGGGATGTAATATGCTTTTAACTGGAGATGAGCATTGCATTGGCAGATTGGTGGATGACTTGCGCTTTCAGATTGAATCAACTGCAGTTAGTGCCAAACACTGCAAAATATATAGGAAAAATGTTACTGTTGATGATATGGAGCATCCATCTAATTGTCAAAAATCTATTTTCTTGAAAGATACTAGGTAGTGTATTGCTCGCATGCTTTGTTTCTGACTTTGCTTATTGTCTTGTTTTCAAAATTTTGAATTCTTTGAGCTTGCTGCAGCACAAATGGAACATATCTCAACTGGAAGAAATTGAGTAAGAGTGGTCCTGAATCAAAAGTACAGCATGGAGATATTATATCATTTGCTGCACCTCCTCAGCATGGTAATTTATAGTGACTTCCCGATATCTATTTGGGAACCAGAATTCTTAGGGTTATGGATGTACAGAATTGGAAGGAAACTTAGGTAGTTGGTTGTTATTATTTTTTTGTGATGTGTTATCTTATTGAATATCTGCCTGTTACATGGCTACAGAACTTGCATTTGCATTTGTATATCGAGAGGTTCTTAGAGTTGCTCCATTCATGGAAGGTGCACCTGTGAAGAGAAAGTTAGGTATAATAATTACCATTATTCTTTATATCATAAATAATGATCTTCCTGTTGTTCTATTAAATTTCATGCTTTGCTTCCTCTAGTTGAATGCAAATCTGGATGACAAACACTTTCTCTGATGGTCTTATAATTTGGAGATCATCAGTATTCAGATGTAATAATTGATAGACAAATCTTAATTCCCTTGTCATGGAAACCAAGATGATTGGTGGTTGTTGGAGACACCATTATTTTTGGTGAATTCCCCGGAAGACTTTGTAGATCATAGTCCTTGATATAAATTTCATCTTCCTAATGTGCAGAGGAGATTGTTTCAGAAAACAAGAGAATGAAAGGTATAGGGATTGGTGCTCCTGAAGGTCCTATTTCTCTCGATGATTTTCGGAGCCTTCAACGTTCTAACATGGTATGATTAATTTTAGTCCATATTGACAGTGATTGATGACCTATCTTGTTCTTTCGTGAATCTTACCTATTAAAATCTTTGGTGGAATTTTGTCTATTATTTGCTGTGTCCAGGAACTAAGGAAGCAATTGGAAAGTCAAGTCGTCACAATCGATACATTGCGCAATGAGCATCGAGCAACAAGTGAATGCCATGAAAGTGTATGCTCTTCTAAAAGCTCAGCCTTCTTGGATTTGTTTGAATTTATATGAAAGATGGTGGTGATGTAAGCTGGTGGAGGGTGTTAATATTCTCTATTTAGGAAGAAAGCTTTTGTTCATCTTTTTCTGCTTAGTGCATAATCTTGTTTTTGGGTGTGGAAATGTTTTTGAATAAGTTCACAATTCGAGTTATGTCCTACTTCTCATCAAGAGTTTTGCGCATGAGTAAAGCTTAAATCTTTAGAAACTCCTTAACTTTTGGTGTGAGACTCATCGACATGAATTTGCAATTGAGATGTTCTATGTTTAAGACTTTAAAGCAGTCACTTCATGCTAAATGCTAAAGGGTGCTAGTCCTTCCCTTTGACCCTGCTCCAGTGGTAGCATAACTGGGTATTGTTCCTATCATCCAGTGAAGTACTTGAGTCATGAGATTCCATTCGGATGTGTGCATAACATTTCATTTCAGAACGAATTAGTTCATTTACAAGAGTGGCATCCTGTGACTTTTGTGATGTATACAAGTTGTTGCTCAAGTGTATTATCAATCCCTTGCTCTTGGATGCACTCAACTTAATTCCAGTGCTGTATCAGCTTCATTGTTTTTTTATTCTGCAGGAGATGAGAGAGATGAAAGAATCTATTGCAAAACTATACCTAGATCAACTCAAGGAGTTGCAACATATATTGGATATTAAACAGAAAGAACTGGTGGAAGTTAACAGAACATCAGCTGAACAAAAGCATGCCTTGGAAGACCTTAATGAAACACTTACTGCTTCCAGGCAGTCATGTATTGAAGCAAATGAAATAATGAAGAGGTGATGAATATTGACATTAAACTTTCCAAATAGAATGCCTAAAAGCAGTAAGACTTGTAGTAGGTCCCTTCTATGCGGAGTTGTGTTACAATTAGGACTCTGACTCTGCTCAATTGGAGGATTTACACTACATTAAGCATGCTCATAGTGATTATTGATATGTTCCTGCACTAAGAAAAGCACAATTTCCAACTTAACGCTTTTGGATGGTGTGGTTGAGATGCATCTAAGTTTGAATCTTAACAATAGTTGAGAAAGAAATAGAACCTGACATTGAAATGCTCAGTACTCTCCGTTTGTTTATTGTATCTTGACTTCCAGACCAAAATTATGATTTGATTTTACATATACTTTGCATAAGAGTATCTGCAAAAAATTGCAACAACATAGTGAAAAGATCTTAATTACTTCAATATCTATTTTCAGTCAGAAGGCATCTATATCTGAACTCGAGATACAATTAGAAGAAGAGCGAGATCAGAGAAGAGAAGAACGGCAAAAAGCTGCTTCTGATCTCAAGGCGGCAGTACAGAGGGTTCAGTCTGAGGCTCAAGAGGAACTTAAAAGACAATCTGATGCTGCTTCCCAACGGGAGAGAGAGCTGCAAGAGGAAATAAATAAGCTTCAGGTCAGTAAAATTTTGTATTATTTCTAACATCTAAATGTATATATTTGATACTCGTATTATTTCAAAAAATCTCAATGTGAAATTTCCTGCACTTGCATTCAGGAAAGGGAGAAAAAATGGTGTTCACAAGTGGAATCTTTGAGGCCCAAACTGGTAGGATCAGTATTTTAATTTCACAATGTTTCCATGCATTATTTATGTGCTTTAATATTTGTGTACTGCTTTCCATGAATTTAACAGGAGGAAGCAAGACAAAAGTTGGTCTTCTCTGATAATAAAGTTCGCCAGCTAGAATCTCAAGTTGCTGAAGAGCAACTGGCCTCTGCGAATGGAAGAAAAGTAACAGTTGCACTTAATGCCTGTCATATCATATCTAAAATAATACTGCTAATCCTGTTTTCTGATACCATTCTGTTAATAGATGCTGGGCCTGATGTTAATTTTACAACTTTGCATTCTATGAGCAGAGAGTTGAAGAACTTGAGCTAGAAATAAAACAACTGAGGAAAGAGCTCGAGAGTGAAAAGGTATATATGTAAAATTCTTCAATTTCTTACCGCGTCAAGTATATTAATATGAAAATGTGAAATGATTTTGCCACACATAACATAATCTCTAAATCTCACCCCTGCCCAAATGCAAGAAAAAAAATTGTAGTTCTTTTTTTTGTAAGGAATTTTACTTTTCCAATTCCAAGTCTTTCAGATGATAATTCTATATTTTACTACATCAATCCCAGTTGTAACTTCACTGTTTACTAAAATCGTAGTGGTTCAATTATGACCCTCATATATTGATTTGCATAAGCTGAGCTTACTGTTGTATACTATCATTATCACAAACCCATTTGCTAGGGAGAAAAGTATGAAGGAAATCCTTCCTTGGATTGAATTCTACATGCTATTTTTCATTTGTTAGTTGTTATTTGGGGTGGGGGTTAGAAGGAGATGAGGACTTGGGAACAGAGAGAATGGGTTTTGATTTGGTGATCCAAAATGCAATAAATGATGCATTTCATTCCATATTAGTTCTGCAAAAAATGCAACCAATCATCAGATCTTACGAAATTTTGTTGGCATCTTATTAGATTTCATATGTTCTTAAGCTGAGGTGTTCTTTGCTGTTGGTAGCAGGCAGCGCGAGAAGAAGCATGGGCTAAAGTTTCTGCCCTTGAACTTGAGATAAATGCTGCAATGCGGGATCTTGAATATGAGAGACGGAGGTTAAAAGGTGCTAGGGAAAGAATAATGCTTAGGTAAGAATATCCGAAGCTGTCCATGTTTATATGTAATTGAATTGGTTATTCTACCTTTGTAATTATCTACTCTATTGCTTGCATTGCCCATTCTGTCAATAACTATTGATGAGTCTCTCATTTGTAACTAGGCCTCCACAGGTTGGAGGACTGGGTTTGAGCAGTTACTTCCTATGTCTATGCTATGTTAAACATTTTATCAGCCATCTCTGTATTTTACAAAATAGAGTTATTCTAATACTTCAGAGAGTCTTGACAAGATGATAAGGTTGCTCCTCTGTGGCTGGAAGTCACAGGTTTAAGCCATAGACTTCTTAAAGATTTGCTGTTTTATTATGTTCTTTAAATTGCCAATTGCTTCTATTTTGGTCAAACATTTCCATAGTCACCAGTAGGAATCATTCTAGATAGACCTGCTGTCTCTATCAATTCGTGTAAGTTGAATGTGGACAGATCTAAAATTCTCCATTGCTGGATTTGATGTCTTGTTATAATTTTTCAAACTGTATCAAATCTATCAATGTGTTTAATTTTGTGATGTTTTCTTCTTATCCGCATCTAGAATTTTCTCTATAGTTAGGATGTCACACGCATGTGTTGCATGCCAAATATTTAGATTGTGCACATTGATATTTTATGATGGGAGTAATGGCTGTTTATGTGTTTATTACATACCCAATACAGGGAGACACAACTACGGGCATTTTATTCCACAACCGAGGAAATATCAATACTGTTTGCTAAGCAGCAGGAACAACTGAAGGCAATGCAAAGGACTTTGGAAGATGAGGAAAATTATGATAATACATCTGTGGATATGGACCTAAATGCAAACCCGACTGATGATATGGATGGCACCCTAATGGGAGAAAAACAAATGATCGTGTACAATGGTGCAAAGGGTCGCTCTGCTAATTCAGCTCAGAGATTTGATGGAAATCAGGCTGTTGCTTCAGGTGATGAGGCAAGTGTCACCGAAAAGCATGAGTGTGATATCAGAAGTCAAGGAGAAGAACCGAATACCCAGGAGGAAGAATTCACAAGTTCAAACCGTCATGCTAATGGTGGCTTTGGTTCTGACATTGATGGTGTTGGCACAGCACCTGTCCTTGAAGGAGATGCCATAGGAACAGAGCAAGTTCTTGAAACAGAAAGCCTTGGATTCGATGGTGATCGGCTGAACAAGTGTGGCTCGATAGCTGGGGACACCATGCAACTTGACGATGAAGCCCATGTGCATGAAAGCGATGTGCATATTCTGACTTCTCCAGATGCCTTGCATCACTCCCAATCAAATAATCCCCTAGAATTTCAGAAAGCCATGGAAGAAGATACAGAACCAGGAGGTACAATCAGAACAAACGACCTTTTAGCTTCTGAAGTTGCTGGGAGCTGGGCTTACAGCACTGCTCCTTCTGTCCATGGTGAGAATGAGTCTCCTAGAAGTAGAGACAATGATGTCAAGGGCAGTGCAGGCCTTCATGATTCCAGTGGGCAGGTGGCTGAAAGTCAAAGTACGCCGTCTTCTGAGGCTGCAGCTGCCAGACGAAACCATGAACGGCGAGCGTTAAGTGAAATGATTGGAATTGTTGCACCTGATTTAAAGGAGCAGTTTGGAGCTGTGGATGATGATTGTGCTGGTAGGAGGGAGAAACAAGGTTCTACTTCAAACTCTGATACTGAGAGTTGTACCGACAGCGAGGATCGTAACAGGAAATATCCAAAAGTTGTATCGATTTCGGATACGGAGACCGAGGGTAGTGATCAACCCAATGAGGATGAAAAACACGATGCTATGGATGAAGATGATGAAGATACGGAAGAAGATTCTATAAGGTAGCAGGCCTGTTAATATTAGACCAAAAGACAGGTAAATGACGCAGGACACCGCATTGATGCCCAATTTCTCTCCACTGCGGTATTTGTTTGTGTATAAAATGCTTTGTTATTATTTTCTTTAGCAACAGCTGTAGATAAATTTTGTAGTCAGCAAAGTTGAAGGCATATTTTAGGGAAGATGTTGATCAATGTACATTCTGTAGTGGAATGTAATTAGTGTAAACGGATAGTAGTCTCAGTAAGCAAATACTCAACTCGAGTGGTGCTGCTACTAGTAGTACTACGTCCTTTTTTATTTGGCGTCAATTTTTAGCCTCTAAATATCAGTTCAAAGTGTCGAGTGATATGGAAAGCAGCTGCAATCTTCGCTTGGAAGCTGGCATTGCAAATTGCAAATTGCAATTGTAGAAGGAGAGGGTAGGCACTAGACATGGCATCCTCTCTATCAAATTACTCTTCTTTCATCATTATGCAATGACAATAATTTTTGGGTTTTTATTTCGAAAATGAAAAAGATGTGGATGGACGGTGAAGAAAGTGCTTCAACCCTCTTGCTCTTATCATAATATTAGCCTCTTTTTTTCTTTTCTTTTTTCTTTTGTTCTGTTATTTTTCATTCATTCATTTCCTGCGTCTACCACCCTTATTTATAATTATTGTCGTTGTCGTTGTTGGCACTACTGTGGTCAATCGATCAATCAATTTTTTTTTTTTTAAATGAAATACATTTGTGTAGCCAGTAGTTGTGCCACTCACAGCTTTTCTTTTCTTTTTTTTTTTCTTTGTTCTATCTTTTTCTTTTTTCTTTCTAAAGTGACTAGAGTGTCACAGAAAAACATAATTTGAATGATTTGATGACAAATTTGAGAGAGCAATAGCGTTATTGTGCCTAAAGGACGGTTGAGATACACCTTAAAACTAAAGTTGGGGGTATCATACTGTATAATTAGATCGAATTTGAAAATAGAAAAGACTTTCATTTCCTTGTTGACTAGCTTCTTCTTTCATAGCAGGGCAAGTACCTAGAGAGAAGATGAGTGAAGGCTAGTGGTCCAATTCCTCATCAAGTAACACACCCATTTACATTCAAATATTCCATCATGAGTTACTAAACCTCAACGAGAAATTCTTTTCTTTTCTTTTCTTTATGCATACATAAATGTACCTTAGGGTTTTTCTTTTTTAAATATATTATTAGTTAGTTTTATGCGAGTAGTGGAATTAGAATGTCAAGAATTCATGAATAAATGCACAAAGAAGTAGAATTCTAAACAAAAATGAGCATAAAGTTTAAGTTTGTGGGGAGGCAGGGTAAGTAGTAGCCCAGTGTCCAACTGGCAATCAAGGGACCATGTGAAGTGGGTCAGAAGATGTTAGACAAAGAACCACTACCATCATCATACTATTTATTATACTTATTATTTTGTCAAGTGAGAGAAAGAGAAGAGAAGTAGATGAAGTTGATGATTATGATGAAGGTGAAGAAGATGAGGCCAAAAACTTTGAGGGTTCGCTATCTCTGAATAAATGAGGAGGCCAAATGGTACTCAATTACGTTAACAAAAAGGGACAAAAACCCATGAACCTAACCACATTGACTCCCTCCTCCACTCCCTTTCCCCACAATTGCTTCTTGCCTTTCTCCTGCACTCCTCCAGGTGTCTTTCACGTGATAGGCTTAGGTTAATTTGTACTTGTCATTCTTTGGCTACATGTTAATCTTGGATTAGGACGATAGCCCTATATAGATGCTTTGCATAGACCCAAAAAAATTGTAAAATCATGTTTAGTTTAGTCTGCAAATTTTGAATCTCAATGGAACATCATCATGATGACAAATTCGAAGTTTTTCATGTAAATATTTAATTTTCTAAATTGTAAGCGATCAAAGTTGGAAGTTTATTAAAATAAGAAAATCAAAACTAGTTTTAATCATGCGGTTTACACTTCAGCAAAATAAATGTATTTTTTAGTTTGATGATTAGATCATAAGCAAACATATATATACTAAGATGAGACTATAATTTACGAGTAAACATGCAAATTGCACTAAATGAAAAGATTATTTAATTTATTGAGCTGAAGGTTGAAAATATGTTGTGTTGAAATAGAGCAGCCACATATATATCATTAAGCAAGAAACTCTATCAAGTTTGTTATGGACATTAATTTAGTAGTAATTTAATGACCCACAAATTAATACCTTTGGTGCATTAGTCACTCACTGTGTAATGATTAGATGTCTCACTCTTTTTGCATTCCATGCTAATTAATCAACAATGGAAATTTACAAGCTGTGGAATTCGACTTGAATATATTAAATGCACAGATGTAGACGCAAGGACTCATTTCTTATTTTCTGGTTTAAATAAAAGGCAAGAGATTGGAAAATTTGAGTTTACTTTTCAGACGCAAGGACTCTTTCTCATTTAGACCTTTTTGACAATCCATTCTCCGATTGAATCAAGTGGGCATTGTTTCTTCAGAATTCTAAAAACCAATTAAAAAGTCCCTTAACATTTATTATTAATAATAAACAGTATGATTATACGACTAAAATGTGATATTTATATTATACCAAATATCTCATAAATTTTTATAAGAAATAACTAAATGAGTTGAAATTAGTTAAAAATTTTGAAATAATATGCTACCTTTCAGTTCTATTCGACACAATTTAAATTACTTTAAATTACTAAATTAATTATTTAAAAAAAATCAAAATAAGTTCTTTCTAAAATTGTATTGTAAATGCAGTTAAACCAATACATATTTCTGCAAAAAATAGGTTATACATTCATTAAGTACGAGATTCTGGATATTAAGCATAAAAGCACCTCCTTGGGAGGATATATGTACTTGTAGCTATAGGATTTGACCTGCCTCTAATTATGAACCGATGAACTTAAACCCTAATATCTAACCTTTTTCTTTCTTTCTTTCTTTTTAAAGTGGCTGTTCTTGTCAACTATGGCGAGCTTGCTATTTTTTGTAAAACAAGTAATTATTAGCCCATTGGAGACTGCATCTTATCAGCTATTCCCTTTTGCTTATTTTTTCTTTTCTTTTGTATGATACCATATGAAATGCAATAGGCAAAGGAACATAATGATTATCATGTATGACCAAATAGATATATAGCATGATTCATACTCTTACTTAGGAATATAAGGAGGATTGTCTCATTATGCATAGCAATTCTTGTCAAGTTGTTATCCCTCTTCCATAAAAGAAATACAAAAAACAAAATAGTTAGCTAACACTGCCTTGAGCATAAACCAACTCTGAATCACATAATGGCATGCAACAGACATAATTAACAAATACTTTGGATTTTAATTTGTCTCCTAAAAGTTGATCAAGCATTGATTTGTCAACTGAGATTTTTTACTCCGTTATGTGAACCCTGGAGCAAATGTGACTGACCTAGTTTGAAAACCTTATAACGTTCACATCTACACTGATAAAAAATACATGATTATAGCACATGTAAGAGATGAGTAATTAATGAATTATTATTAATTATTTTTCTCAGCAAATCAGAATCTTTAGTAGAAGAATATAATGGATTTGAAACTGAAAGGGAAAGTTCTAAAATTGAAAAAGAAGTGACTTTAAGAATAGTTGTTGTTGTAGGGTTACTCATGCTTGTATGCATGAATGGCCCTATTCTGTGTGCCAACCAGCATTTTAGACTTTCTGAAACAGTAATCAAAAAGGCCGAAGAATAGAAGAGTAGTAGAGCCCTTTTTTTCCCCTTCAACTTCCTGCAATTTCTTCCATCTATTGCTGGCCATTGTAATCATGAGTCCTTTTGCCATCATTACATGAAAAGCCTCTCTCTCTCTCTCTCTCTCACGCACACACATTATGCACATAACAGACACATCGTCCCATCTATATAACGAGTATTATTTTGTCATGGGTTCTTCACATATCCCCTCCATCTCTACGGCAGCAGTCTCAAAAGGCCAAAAGCCATCTCTTATTACTCTAGCAACCCTTTTTCTCTTTAAGTTCTTTTTCGTCCAACCCTTTAATTTTTTCCTCTTCTTTCTGGCACTAAATTCTTAGAGGAAAGAGAAATGTGTTTGAACTCTTTGAAACGGAGCCCATGCAGTAGTCCTTTATATTTTGCTTTGCGCAGTAGAAAGCCATCACGAGGGTGCAACCTTCAGTATTGCCGTCTAAGCAGGTTAGTTCCTTGATCTTTTGTGATTCTCTATGTATATCTATCTTTCTGCGGGCGGAGGCGTTGCCTGTTTGAAAAGTTCAGCGAGAGCAGCGCAATTAGCAGAAACATAAAAAGAAAAAAGGGAAGAAATTAATTATTTAATTTAATATATTTTGCAGGAGAAGGAGAACAGCAAGACAGCTTAGACAGAGCAAGGAGAAGAAGAAGGAGGGGATTTTAAAGAAAGAGATGGAAATCAAGAACCTGAAACTGTATATGAAGAATAAAAGCATAATAGAAGAGAATGAGAAACTAAGAAAGAAAGCTTATTTTCTCAACCAAGAGAACCAGGCCTTGTTAATTCAGCTCCAAAAAAAGTTCTCTAAATCATCTGCTGTCTCTCAACAGCAATCACAAACAATAACCTTGTAGTTATAGCGCTATAATTATATAGGGTATCGTCTAAATACATGCAGAAGAAGAGGAATGGTAATTATTTAATTAATTAGGAACAAAAGATGGATTAATAGGTTCTTTGATCTTTATACTTGATGGGGATAGCGATCTTTACATGTTCTTGAATGTTGATCACTTTAATTAACCTACGTATATGTATATAGTTCCATATATCTGGGATGGGAACAAAACTGTGTCTATGTAGACGTATAGTTGTTAAGTGGAGCATTGGAGAAGTAGAGATTCAGTACCATATTTGGTGAAAAATGGATAAGATGTTCCACTTCCTTTCCCATCCTATGAATTTATCCTGTTTAATAAATGCAAGAATGTATGACATCGAACATGAATCTATTGTACTCTGCAGTTCAAAGGAAAGCCATGCACTTTTTTCCTTGGATGTGTATATATATATATAATAAACTGGAGATCACCTAGCCTAGGTTGGCTTGAAGTTTCTATTAAAAAACAACTCAATTAGTATCCTTAAGTGTTAGTCCATTTATAAAGGAGGTTTTATTCTTTTTCCATCTTTTTATGTTAACTGTGAAATCATTCTCATAAGAGCATTCGAGGATCTAATTTAAAATATCAGGTTAATGTGGAAGATTGCATTCTTATATAATTTAAAATATCAGATTAATGTGGAAGATCTTACGGTTAGACATGAGAAATTTATTAATATTCTAAACTAAAATAATGGTGCGTAAAATTCGAGAAAAGAATATCATAAGAAAAAATGAGAAAATAATATAAAAGTGATAAATAATTATAATTTAAAAAAAAAAAAAAGAAATAGTAAGTATGAAAGGAAAAAAATATTTGTTTTTGAGTATTGGGGCTTTGAAGTAATTTGTCTTTTAATAGATCTTAATTTACTATTTTTTTTAATAAGGATAACTTTTTTTGTTTAAAATAAAATATATAAAATACAGGATAGCGAATCAGATGTGTATATAATGCATGATATAGAAAATATAAAATAAAAAAAAATATATTTCTAAATTAAAATAAAATTAAATTTAAATTAATAAATAATTAATATATATTTATTAATTTTAAATAATAAAAAATATATTAATTATTTATTAAATTAGATTCAATTCTATTTTAATTTAAAAATATTAAAATATAAAATACTCGTATCTATCCGTAAATATAAATTTGCTAAATGTGACGGTGAATAATGAAACTTCAAGAGGCGCAGTGAGCACGGATGAAAGCATATATCTTAAGTGAGGCCCAATGGCAAAAGACACAGACAACAATTGAACAGGCCCGTTGCTGCTCCAATTGTCAAATATGACTTGTCTGTCGGCCTCTCCCTTATTACTGCCCAGTAACAATTGCAACCTTTATGAATGATTACTCTTTTTCTTGATCATATTTCCTTTTCTATTTGTCTCTACCATCATAGGATGAGTGCGTCCTTTATTACCTCAAAACTTACTTATTTTGTAGATAACCAAAATTATTGTAAAATTCCGTAACTATAGATCTTATTTATTATTATTATTATTATTATGACGTCAATTCTTATGCTTCTTGTTAATAAATCTCGACTTCGTAGGGTCAGACATGCATTTCCTTTTCTTAACCTCAACAAAAACACAATTAAAAGTTAGAAGAAACATCATTTGTCGTAATCTTTGTCTCCTTAATTGTCTCTCTAATTTTTGGGGCACTGAAGTGAAACATTTTGGGACATCTGAGGGACCATTGAGTTGAATGTAGCATGACAAAAGCTCATATTATATATATATATATATATATATATATATATATATATATAACAATTACAGTTTGCAATGAGCAGTGGGTCTTCTGCTTTTAGTGACTCTTCCCAGTTATCCCGGCTTGAAGGGCATTATTATTTGCTCATGGCACATTGCACCATCCTCCTCTTTAATGTCATGTAACCTCACATAACTATTCGAACATATTCAATTATTGAGCAATTACCTTCATATTAAATATTTGTCTGACTATCTACTTTTCTGAATATTAAAGAAAAATAAGTTGATACATATAGGTAAAGTAATGCCTCAAATTTTATACCACTTTAGGCGGATCCCTTAATAATTTAAGACCAATTGTTAACTCATTAATTAAAACTTTACTTTCATTTATAAGCAAATCTCAATTAATTATGCATTAAACTAATATATTAAAACTGAATTCGGGAGTTGTTCAATCCTTAAAGCGGATTGTATTAAATAATATATGCGAGTTTGTCTTTTCATTTTAGTTCTTTTGGGGTTTCTAAAGGATATAACCAAGTTCGTTTGTTAATTAAAAATGAGTAAAACCAGAAACAACGGTGATTTTGGGCAGTAACGCAGTATGCCTAATAAACCGGCGCACGTGAATGAATCCACCTCTCACACGACGCAGGGTTAAAATATAGTTAGCTGTCGTGTCAAAATTACGAACAAAGAATTGCTATTAAGTCCCTCAAATTAGGAGAATCGGGTCACTACATCCCTTGAATTTGATTCCATTAGCAAGAAAGTCCATTTTTTCTTTTTTCCATTTTTCTCAAATTAATACTATTTAGTAGATTCAACAACGTAAAATGGTAACCAAGATGCCTAACTACTCCTAATTTATTTATACATAAATAAATAAAAGATAAATGGAGAGAAAGAGAATAAATTCACCTCAATTTTTATTGCAAAATCTCTTTATGTATTTCCTTTATTCTTTTTTCTCATTTTTCTTTCTAAATTTAAAAAGTTGAAAAAAACTTAGAAAAGATATTAGATAACGTTAATATCATTAGAATTTTTATTAGCGAATTGAGATAAATTATGACATCCGGAGATAAATTTTGAATTATTAAATAACAAATAAAATAAAATTTTAAATTTTAAAATAATGAGCAAAGGTATATATTTTTGTTTTTATTATTCTATATCTTTCAATTTATATTTTTGTTACAAGTTAGAATTATAATTATTAAATTTTATTTATATTAGAAAGTTTATAAAATTTTCTACTTTAAATTTTTACGAGAAAAGTTTAGTAAAATATAGCTTGAGAAATGAAAACTGCCAAAGGATTAAAATATTTATAAGAGGCAATTTAAACACTTTACATCTATAAGATATATATAAAGTAGAGCAAGTTTTTCTACAAGACTCTATTTGACAACATTTTATAAAACCGCATCATATAAAATTTTATTAAAAAATATATATAGTTTTGATATGGTTATATAATAATTTATTATAATATTAAATATTAATTAAATAAAATAATAATATTAATTACTAATCAAATAAAAAGAATTTGTGATAATACTATCAAACTACTATATATCTATTATGTTTTTTTTTAATTTTTTCACAATCACTAAATTTAAAGTTATTAAAATAAGAAAAAATATTAAGCGTTTATTAAAATAAAAATAAAAGCTAAATATAATTATTTTAATAATATAATATATTTATAATCAAAATTAAATATTTAAATAAAAAATTATTAATAATTGTATACTAGCAGAAGCAAATTGATAGACAAAACTAAGAGTAAAGTATGAAAAAATAAACAGAAGGAATCATAGTTCACTGCTATAAATATCAGCAACATGTTAATTAATTATAATCTAAAAAAATGGATGTATTTGTAGTTAAGACTAACCTCAGGAACTTTTTAGCAAATTTCACAATTATAAAGTTGCAAAGCTCATGAAAAAAGAAAAAGGAACAAAATAGTTGTAAAATTCAAAGTCTTATTGCAGTCCCTGTCTTGTTTGAAAGTGGGACCATATATTTTGGCAATCATCATTCATCACTTTTGTTTGAACTTGGAATCCACTGAAAAATCCCCAAATCTAGCAGAGCATCACTCTCTTTTCTCTTTCTTTAATTCCAAACACTTGTTTGTTACTTGTTAGTGACAATACCATAATCTTTAAACGATACACGAATAGCACAAGACACAATAAAGCGAGTTAAATAATAATGGCGTCCAGTGCTTATAGAAATGGCACTGCGAAAGGAGCACCGAAGCCTCTTTCTTCAAATCTCAAATCTTCTTCTTTTAAGTCCAGACACTCACAGGGATCCGTCATCCGCCGCAGCACTCCCGCTTCTTTCTCTCCCAACGCCGGAGACGATGGAGGTTGCTTCTTTTCTACCATTGAATATTGCGATCTAGAAGCTTCTTTGATACTTGTATTTTCATTATTGTTTTTATTTTGGAAAATGTGTTTGATTACCTGGGATTTTATTTATGTTGTTATTATCTTCTTTTATAAAAGAAGTATTAGTTTCATTTGTGATTAAAGTAGAAGAGCATCATTTGCAAATTGATATTGTTAGCTAATGCTGATTTTACTGCTTTAAAAATTAGTACCTGGAAGAGTTCGAGTCGCAGTAAGATTGCGGCCACGAAATGCAGAAGAGTTGATGGCAGATGCTGATTTTGCTGATTGTGTTGAATTGCAGCCAGAGGTAGTATTCAGTATCATCAATTCCCTTATTTATTTATTTATTTAGATGTGGCGCCATTTATAATCAATTTGTGCTTTTGCATTGCCCTCAGCTTAAGAGACTAAAATTAAGAAAAAACAATTGGGACGCCGACACTTATGAGTTCGATGAGGTGCTTACTGAATTTGCATCGCAGAAACGTGTCTATGAAGTTGTTGCTAAGCCTGTTGTTGAGGTTTGTAGCTGAATAACTCATAATGCAGTAAATATATTGTCCCTAAGCTTTATGCATAGGTTGCATTTTATCGTCCTTGTGACTAACTAATCTTGTTTTCATTCATCATCTTTTTGATAATGTGCCTTTTTCTTTAAATTCATGCCCCATGTTTTTGTTTGATTTAAAAGATAAAAAATTATCCATTTACTTGTGTCCTTTTATTTTGTAGAGTGTTTTAGATGGTTATAATGGGACTGTGATGGCATATGGTCAGACCGGGACTGGGAAAACTTTTACTGTTGGACACCTGGGAGGCAATGATACATCTGCCCGTGGGATCATGGTTCGAGCAATGGAGGATATTCTAGCAGATGTATCTTTGGATACAGATTCAGTGTCGCTCTCATATTTGCAGGTTATTAGGCTGCAGTTACATTTTACATAAAAGATGACTGGTAATACCCATATTGATATCCACAATAGCCTAACCTTGTTCTTTACATGTATGTATAGCTTTATATGGAGACCATCCAGGACCTTCTAGATCCAGTTAATGATAATATCACCATTCTGGAGGATCCGAAAACTGGTGATGTCTCGTTACCTGGGGCAACTCTTGTAGAAATTAGGGACCAACAGAACTTTGTGGAGCTCCTAAGATTAGGAGAAGCACACAGAGTTGCTGCTAATACAAAATTGAATACTGAATCTTCTCGCAGTCATGCTATTCTAATGGTGAATAATTCACTCTCTCCTTTTTGATGTTCACGCCTCAGTTTTCCATGGTAGGCTATTTGATTTATTTTAAATCTGTTAGTGCAGGTTCATGTTAAGAGGTCTGTTGCAGGACGAGAAGATGCTCTTTTAAATGGAATTGACGATTCCTCTCACTTGGTAAAACCTGTGAGACCGCTTGTTCGGAAGAGCAAGCTCGTTCTGGTTGATCTGGCAGGTTCAGAACGTGTTCATAAGTCAGGTGCTTATTGAAACTTTTGATTTTCAGAATCACCATTGGCATACTTATTATTCAGCTTTCCAAAAGCTTCTTGACATATTGAATATTATGTTAAGATTGGACTAGTGGATCAGGAAGATAATTGCGTGACTTGTGTTGGTGAATCTTCAGTCCTTCTAAAACTGTGTTGAAGATAACATCTCAAGTATGCTTGTTTCTCGTAATGTTCCAATGGCTGCTAGACATGACCCTCCCTTGTGATGATAAGAAAGGAATGTCCACAATTATGCATCTCCAGTCTACAAACTTAGGCACTTAGGTCATGATGTGTTTTCTTCTTCTTCTTCTTCTTCTTTTCTTTTTTTTTTTTTTTTTTTTTTTTCCATTAGGGCTTTTCTAACTTTTTGTTCTGCGTTTTTTTATCACTGTTTACTAGGGCTGTAAACTTCTTTCTTTCTTTTATTTGGCAGGAAGTGAGGGTCATATGCTAGAAGAAGCTAAATCTATCAATCTCTCACTCAGTGCATTAGGAAAGTGCATAAACGCACTGGCAGAGAACAGCGCTCATGTGCCAGTTCGTGATTCAAAGCTTACTAGATTGCTTAAAGATTCATTTGGAGGTGAGGTTCCTTTAGTATTCATGTAAACTAATATGCTTAGGTTTCAATATAATCTGTCTAAATCAGTTCGTAGTGGTTGTATTATGTGCAACTGATACTAATTTACCATCCAAAGTTCATTTTCATCTAGTAGTGACTTCGTGTTCCAGGTATTCATTACTGCCAACATATTTTTTGTTTTATCATGTATGATTTCATTTCATTCCCTCTTTTGTCATTAGCAAGACCTATATTATGCAATCTTATACTATATAGTATGCTTCTCCCATCTCATATAATACAGGCACAGCAAGAACTTCGTTAATTGTGACAATTGGACCATCACCACGCCATCGAGGAGAGACTACAAGCACTATATTGTTTGGACAAAGGGTGAGCCGTATTACTTTATTACTTTTTATGTATGCCCTGGTGTACTTATAATGAATGCATGTAGAAATATTTGTTTTACATTACATATTATGTAAAAAATCAGTTTGTGATTGTGTTTGTTAACTTATCTTTCTTAGGCTATGAAGGTAGAGAATATGTTAAAAATAAAGGAAGAGTTTGATTACAAAAGTTTATCTCGCAAGCTTGAAATACAAGTGGACAAGCTCATTGCAGAAAATGAAAGGCAACAGAAGGCTTTTGATGATGAAATTGAAAAAATAAATCAAGAAGCAGAAAATCGAATTGCTGAGGTTGAGAGGAGCTTCGCTGAAGCCTTAGAGGTTCGATATACTATTTGTATATTGCATGGAAAAATTAGAATTGTTTGTTTTTTCTGAGAGTTTTAATCACTCGGTTGCATGTGTGCTCTGTAAGGGCCTGTTTGAGACTGTTTTTGGTGTTATAAAAGCAGGTTTAGAATTATTTTGATTTAATAGATTGATTTTTTTTCATTTTTTCATAAATTGCTATTTTCTGCTTTTAAAAAAAAAACCATTTACCTGCTTCTCTCCCCAGGCAGTTTTCAGAAATCAAAAAAAATAAAAATAGTGCAAATGAAAGTGACAAAGCAATGCTTTAGCAAGGAAGCTCTATAGGATTTTAATTCCTGTAGTCTTTTTGGCTCTCCACTATTAAGTTTGATGGTACTATTTGCAGAAAGAGAGACTAAAGTGCCAGATGGAATATATGGAATCAGTCAAGAAGCTAGAGGAAAAAATGGTGGCTAATCAGAGAAAGCATGATCGTGATGGCCTTGCCAATTGTAACAGAGAGGTATTCTTTTTTTTAGCTTATTTTATTATGTCCCTATGGTCTGGGAAACGACATTTATTGTGGTTAGTGGAATATGAAACTTGTTGCTTGGATCTCATGTCTATTGCAAAATTTCTATTCTGCACGCATATCTTTTACTTTTGATATATAGGAGTAATTTTGTCTGCAGTTAAGCTCTCTGCACTAAAGCAAAATTAGTGCGGCCTAGTGTTATGTCTCTCCATTATGGTTCTTCACTTGTTGATGCATTCTATTGTGCTTTCTGATCATTGATCGGTCAAATGTTTATAAAGATGACCATAACTTTTTCTTCATTTCCTTTTTCTCATTTTGCAGGTGCCTAGTGCTTCTGCTTCTGACGAAATTGCTGATATAAAAAGGTTGCTTCAAAATGAAATTCAGCTAAGAACGGCAGCTGAAGAGGAGGTCAACAAACTTAAGAGTCAGTTAGAGAATTTTATGCAGTCTATGGTATGATTTATGAATTTTCTAAGTTTTCTGCTGTTTCTTTTAGTAATACCTTTTCCACCAATTTCCTAAACTTAATTATAAAAATAAGGCAACTTTAAATTTTTAATACGCATAGGGTTTATTTCATGCTTTAGGCAGGTGGAGATTCAGAGATTGTAAAACTTCACAAGACTCTGGAGGATGAGGCTCATAAAAAAAAGAAGCTGGAAGAAGAAGTTATGATTCTACAAAGTCAGTTACTGCAATTCACTCTTGAATCTGAGCAGGTATTTGGTTTAGAAAGGTTAAGTATATATTTTTGCTTATAGTTGATTTTATAATGTTTATCTATTCTTATTTAAAATCGGAATGTTTGAGCTTTTGAATGGGCTTTTAGTTTTGTGCACATGTTTATCAAATGTAGCATTCTTGTCCCTCCTTAGCTTGTAAACAGAAGTTGCAACTACAAAATTTGTATATTAACTCTGTCTACTATGATTCTTTATAGAAAAGAAGGGTTCTTGATAGAGGTGGATCTGGAAATGCTAATTCTGGTTTAGATTCTTTCGTATCTCAAGTTAGACATCCCCAATTCAAAGACTCTGTGAACGGACAAAAGGCACCAATGTCTTCACTCTTTGAACAAGGTAGTCTAAATGTTTGTCTATAATAGTATCATATAGATTTTGTCCACATGTTTCTTATAGCTTTTATGATTATACAATTTTACAGTTGGATTACAGAAGATTTTGTCATTGCTGGAGTCTGATGATGCGACTGTACGAATTCATGCAGTAAAAGTGGTAGCTAACCTGGCAGCTGAAGGTTTGTAATCCCCTTCTAAGTCATCCCCACCCCCTGCTCTCCCTACAAAAAAATAAGGAAAGAAAAGGGACAAGGAAATAGAATGCAAAGTGTTTCGGATTTGCAGTCAACTAATTCACTTTTCTTTTTTTTTTTTGCCAAAGTTTGCCAACTTTAGACCACATTATTATGCTTCTGAGTAAATGACTGTCTGCTTTAACATGCTGATGTCATGCCTTGGACCCGGCTCTCAATGTGAATTACAATCATTTGACATGAATGATCTCTGTTTATGCAACTTTTGTTATGCTATTGGTATTTAATTTCCCTGCAGATAGATCAAATGGTGGTGGATTTTGTTATTTAATTTTTGTGTGCTCCATATGCATGAAGCAGAAGCAAATCAGCAAAGAATTGTTGAAGCTGGAGGTCTTACTTCCTTGTTAATGCTTCTTAGAAGTTTTGAGGATGAAACTGTTAGGAGAGTTGCAGCTGGTGCTATTGCCAATCTTGCAATGAATGGTAATTATTTTTTGGAACTTTTCTCGTCTTCTTCAATTGCCCAAGATGCATCTTTAAATCATGGCTATTACTTAAGGAATCCAACTCTGTATTTAAGTTTTCTTTTTCTCTTGTGTGTATTCTATGAAATTCTCTACAGAAGCTAATCAAGAGCTTATTATGGCTCAAGGCGGGATCAGTTTATTATCTATGACTGCAGCTGATGCTGAGGATCCACAAACTCTTCGAATGGTGGCTGGAGCTATTGCAAATCTTTGTGGAAATGGTACCATGCGCCCTTTCTTCTTATCTTTTCTGCTATTATCTTAATCTTTGGTTTTTCCTTTAATGTTCCACTGTTCCTAACCATAGAAGAAGTTGTAGGAATAAAGCAAGTGAAAAGAATTAGTAGGACATCAAACTGTTAAATATTACAATGCACTTTAAGAATTTTGTGACAAAGCTGTAGTTGAAACTTTTTCTGCCATTGGTGCTTAATTATAATTTACAGTGAACTTATTAAGACTGCCATCAACAGAAATACATGTCTGCTTCATCTACTAATATATTACTTAATTGTGTTTTATGCCTTAACTGGAAACTGTATATTCATGGTCTGAAACAGGTCCATGTTTCAATATCCCATTGTCTGAAAACATATTCCTGCATATATTTGTCATTTTTTCATTATCCCATGGATCCTCTATGTCTTGCAGATAAGTTACAAATGCGGCTAAGGTCTGAAGGTGGGATAAAAGCCTTGCTAGGAATGGTGAGGTGTGGACATCCTGATGTTCTGTCACAGGTTGCACGTGGAATTGCAAACTTTGCAAAGTGCGAGTCCCGAGCATCCACACAAGGTTAGTCCTTTGTCTGATGCCTGCAATCATGTCTTGGAGTCTTGGCTGTTGCTTTTGCCTTGCATGCTATAGCACTGGAGTGGAAACTAACGTTCCTTAACATGATAACAAAGGTGGAAATGAACACTCGTTAGTAAATTGGGAATTATCTTTTTGGTTGCCATACAATGTTACATTTGGGACTACAAATAGATGAGGCTCAATTAGAGTCTACTCTGCAGTTGCTCCTTATAGGTAGTTAGGCATGAAAGATCTATATCTAATGTTTATGTTGTATTTTTATCAATCACAGGAATAAAAGGTGGAAGATCCCTTCTTATTGAAGATGGCGCACTTCCGTGGATTGTACAAAATGCTAATGATGAATCTGCACCAATCAGACGCCATATAGAGCTTGCTATATGCCACTTGGCACAGCATGGTAGGCATAACATCCTCTTTTCTTTTGAAAAAAAAGGTTTTCAGATTATGATCCTTGAGATATGAGATTTCTTGAATTTCAGAAGTAAATGCAAAGGACATGATCAGTGGAGGTGCGCTATGGGAGCTAGTTCGTATCTCACGGGACTGTTCCCGGGAGGACATAAGGAGTCTTGCTCATCGAACTTTGAATGCGAGCCCTACATTCAAGGCGGAAATGAGGCGGTTACGGATAGAGTGTTGATTACAGGCCTAATTTCAGGTATAGACTAGGAAACTAGGCTCTCATTCGAAGGAACTTCTCATTGCGTTTCCATACTTGATTGGTCATGCTAAATGAGTAGCACAGTGTTTAAGTTGGAAATGTGCGGCATCTGAAGGAATCAACGGCACAATTGCAATTTCATGTAAAGAGGGGAGCTCTGATTTTGAAATCTGTAATATCTCATATCTATGAGGAGCATAGCGATGTTCATATATATGGGGAGAGGGTTTTGTAGCTGGGCGAATTGTTTGTATTCCATGTCACCAGGCTTGTAAATTGATTTGTAGAGGTTAATTAATATGTTGATTCTCTTTTAATTTTTTCAGCTTCAGCCAAAGATTAACATCTAAAGAGTGAAGATCCATGTCTATATATAATGCTCGTGAATCAGTGAGGAAGTTGAGTTATTGACAAATATAGCCGCTAGTTAGTTTGGCAGCGGTTGGCCCATAAAATTTCAAGTGATGCGATGCGAGCTGGGTCCTTCTCTGATCGGCTTCCTTTTTATCTAAATAAAGTCCAACAAATTACTATTTTCCCTTGAATGTTAAATTTAATTATGCTTGTCCCTCTTGAAAATTAAATGAATATTGACAAATACGAGAGTGAGATGTTTTAATTTAAAATATGAGAATTTTTATTTCAAAAGTAGAGGATTAAAATATAAAATGAGATTATATTGCCCAGTTTTTTAAAAATTTAAAAAATATATTATTTATTCGATGAGATAGTAATGATTTTTTCTAGTTTAATTAAAATTTTGAATTCAAATTTTGAATATGCATTTTTGAGGGAGTATTTTACTACCAGTAAGGGTTTTATTCGGTACGCTTTAATAAATTGCTTATATACCATAAAATCTATTTATATAAGAATAACTTCTACATAGTGATAAAATATTATAGTTTCAATTTAGATCAGTTATAAATGTGAGTAAACTGTCTACTATAATAAGTTATAAATTTTTTAAGTCCGGCCTTAAGAAAATTTTCTTCTATATAATAATATTTGTAATATATATTACATTTTTAAATCTCATTAATCTTATTTGTATAATATGACAAGATATTTATATATTTTATTTCTTATTTCTATCATTTCACCAAAAAAATTAAGTGTTAAGTTCAAAAAAAGATTTGATACTTAAACATCCATTAAGTTATAATCTCTTCATAATTAAAATTTATTTAGTTTTAAGTGTATGACTATAAAGAAATTCTACATGTTGTTGCTTTAAGAAAATTTTATTGAAGCTTGAAAGGAGTTTAAGAATTTATTAAAAAAAAATTACATTTCATACATATCAAAATTTGGAATTCTATAAAGTAAATAAGTATATAATATTTATTTTTTAAAAATCAGTTTAGCTTCACTACTAATAATTAATGCACGGTATAGAGAAAAAGAAAAGAGCTGTTTAGAATTCAAATAATTAATATTAAACTTTTTTCTATGTTTATCATATAAGATCAAAGGGGTATAAGTAAAACGTAGCTAGAGTAAAATTTGAGGTAGGTTTGAATAGGCAGAACCATAGAATTGCATGAAGTAGACTGTGCATGATGGTAGAAATCTATGCAGTAGATGTAAGCAAATTGGTCACCACATCCACTTGTAAGTAACCCTACTATGTATGTGCCAAAAGAAGAACAAATTAAGAAAATTCATTTGATAAATATTTTGTTATTGAGAGAGTTTTAAATTGTTAATTTGTGTTTCTGTTCCAATTACATAATCCATCGATTGATTTGTAGCATAGTGACTTGAAATTATAATGTTAAAGCCTAAATATGCAATATAACATATGCTGATTCTGAAAAATCAGCAATGTTTATTAGAATTTGAATGAATGAGCGATTGTAGAACTCAACTAATAAAATAAAATTAATACTAAAATGATTAAAATTTACAATTTGATTGATTAATTGAATCTTAACCTTTATAAATTCTTTTTTATTTTTATTCCTTTATCATGTGATATCTCTAACCGATTCTAAACCTTTTCCATACATATTGATTTGATATTTTATCATGTTAACTAGCTTTTTAATTAGTATTTTAATTTTCTATCAGTTCGTATAATGTATAGTGTTAACATGAAAAGAAAATTAAAAAGCAATTCCTTATTTCACTAAATATCGTTATTTCAGACTTGGCAAAAGTTGAAGTGCTATTGTTTTGTTAATTAAACGTATGAACATATATAGAAATTCTATAAACAATTTTTTTATGCTATATAATTAATATGATGTATCATATGAAGGGGTGTTAATGAATTTTTCCAATTTGAGTGCGAAATTACAATAATAAGAATAACACAAATTCAAATTTAATATAGGGCATAAATGCATTGAGATGATAAACATGTATTTTACAATATTATTATAGGTACTTAATGTTGATAAGACATGTGACATGTCATTTACACATGCTGAATTATTATTGATTAGGTTGCTATTTGCTACAGTCATGATGCAACCAATTAATTATATATGATTTTGAACCCTTATCCAGCCACACCCTTAGTGCAGATATTATATGTCAAGTTTATATAACATTCATATATTATAGTCCTATAAATCAACGACCTAAAATGACCTCAGTTTTGAATTTTTAATTCAGGCCATCCGATTCTCACATTTAGTATATAAAAATCACATGTATGGCTAATATTTTATGTAAAATTTAATCTATGTCAAAGCTTTTTGCTCTTTCTTATAGAATTTATCATATTTTAGATAGCGAGAAAATATTATGTGAGATGTCTCACTAAGTTCGAAGCAAAACTGTAACCCTTTGTTTGCATATTAATTGCACAAGGAAGAAGAAAAAAGATTAAGACTATTATTTGGATGTGTTATTAAGAAGATAGATAATTTATTATCAATTACTCCTTTTAAATGGGTTTTATTATTCATCATCAACAGAATATTAAAGTAATTAATTTAAGTTCCATTAAATCTATTCTTCTCCTTTTCCCTTGAAAAGGAAATGAAAAGAAGCTTTCAAGTAGACTTGGAATATCTAATTTTCCTTTGGTTCCCTTACATCGTTTTTTCCTTTAACACCCAAACAGAAGAAACTAATATAACTTTCTATCTTTCTTTTTTCTAAACCAAATAAACTACAAAGAGTTTCCTCATAGTTTTATTTAGCAAGGCGGAGTGGAAAAAGAAATTCAGTTTCATAAATGGTTAAAAGAAAAAAGAAGAAGTCAATCTAATATTAATGGTTGCCAAAGCGATATAGGAGACCAACAAGCATGTATCCACATGCTATACTCGCACACATGAACATTTTTTTGGGGATTAACACAGAGATGGGCAAAAGCAATACAAATGCACTTTGCAAGTTTTGAGAGGAAACTAGACGAATTTACTTTAAATCAGAAATTTGGAGGAGCCACAAAAAAAAGGACTGATTTAGAAGTTGATCAATATATACAAGACGTGACATTTGATTTATAGGTTTTTTTCTGAAAAAAAAAAAAAAAAAACAAGAAGAAGAAAAAGAACTCAAGAGAAAAGGGTCCCTATTAAAAATCCTAGTAAATGAAAGAGTCAGGGGCTGTCTCAACAAACACTTCTATGGGGTTGGTGGGACATCTTAATTTCTAAGCACTCAACCATGTCCATATGCAGATCCAGAAGATGGAAAGGGTTACAGATAAAAAGTGATGAAAGAAGCCAAATTTCTTTTTTCTTTTCAAAGTTTGATATAATTCAGAGAACACTTCGAGGTGGGGATTGCCATAAAGACATCACTTTGGCAGCTCTTTCTCTCATAACATATGTTAGCAACCGCTAGAGTGAAAAAAAAAATGAAAAAAGCGAGCAAGCAAAAGGCAAACATAATAAGAATGGAGTCCTAATATTTTATAGTTGCATTTAATCATTGAAGAGTAGTTCAAAGAATCAAGATGTGTTAATCATGAAGAACCAGAATAGCATTTTCACAAAGTACAATAGGTATGGTCCACCTAATAATCACCTCCAACTTTGTACAAAATCTAGGTGACATTATTAATATTTATAATTATTATTATTATCATTCTACTTTCAGAAATTTAAACCTTTCACATCTTAACAGTGCACGAATATATAGTAAGAAAAGATGTTATAGAAATTATGAAATAACCTAACCAAAAAAGAAAAGAAAAAGGGGAATTAATGAGCTAATCAAACAAACAAATTGTACATGTAATTAAAGTTTTCTTGCTAAGGGTAATAATAATAATAACAAAATGATTTAATTTTGTAGCAAGATCATGATGACAAACAATACTGGTGAAATATAATTAAGATGGAAGATTGAGCGTTGAAAGACAGACCAAAATGAAAATCAGAAGATGATCGTTTGAGATTAAATATATAAAGAAAAGGTTAAAGAAATAGCCTTTTCTTTGAAAACATCAATGAGCTTTTGGCTAAGAGAAAATGCCAGCTAGTGTAATGAATCCTAAGAGAGAAGACGACATGGAGCAGTAAATGACATAAAATCTCTACAGTAATGAAGAATATTCACTACAGACAAGAAAAGGTTATATTAAATAAGCAATCTACTAGTACTACTGTTACTGATCATTATAAAGAAAAACTCTGAACAACAAGAAAGATCAGATATCGCAATCCAAAAATGGCTAAAAACTCGACAGACAATTTGAAGGAAATGCTAATATATACTTAGCTTGCCAGCCAGTAAAGTGTCATATGTACGTGCAAAGAAAAATGGCTAGCTAGGGTTTCAAAAAAAAGAAAAGGAAGTTTCGAGACAGTCAATTTATTTTCTTTCTTCTTTCTAAATTGCTTACCTTGCAGTTCTTGATTCACTCCCATTCTCCACTTCTATGGAGAGAGAAATATATATATAGAGAGAGAGAGAGAGAAGGAGAGAGAAACTCTAAACTTGATCAGGAGGTCTGTCTGTCCTGGTTCTTGTTGCTGCTGTTGCCTTCTTTATATGGAAATGTAAGTTTGCCTCGAAAAGGAGCTTGTCCAGAGCAGCGCACGTGTAAACCCCAGTACCCAATATTCATCTCTCTGCAGAGCTTCCATAATGTTCAATAAAACCCTAAACCAGTCAGAATTTAATTCATAAATCAACAAACAAACAAACAGCTGAACCCTAAGCCCATAACTTCCCCATCTCTTCACTTTCTTTAATTGATGATTCGCCACTTCTCACCCACCAACCCTCTATTAGTGGTACTACATTAATTTTTTTTCTAAAAAAAAGATTTCCTTTCCTTAAGATATCATACTAATTAATGAACAATTTCACAATAATAATAACAGTTTGTGTAGAGTAGAAACAAGGAGAGGGAAAGACAGCAGGTAATGGCAGAAAAGATAGAGAGTTATAATGTCTAAGGGTAAACAAAATAGAATAAACAAATTATTATGAGAACTTTAAAAAATACATAATCCTAGAGAACCCAAAACTTCAATATCTCTTTCTTGATTTTTATTTTAAAAAAAAAAAGAAAAAAGAAAAAGAGAGAGAGAGAGAGAGAGAGAATATATAGGGGTTTGGATCATGTAACAGAATCTGAAATTCACAGTTATTATTCTTATAAAAAAATATAAGAAAAATAAATGAATAAAGGAAAGGGAGAAAAACCATACATAGTAAATCTACTTCTTGTTCTCATTTTTCAGCAAAGAAAGGATATGATTAATTATCAGGCAAGTTATCAGAACTGAAACTGATGAGAATGAGTAGAGAAAAGAAAAGAATTGAAAGCCCATCTTCTGTTGCTAACTGCTGCTTCATCTTCAAGTTAAATCAAAAGGATAGAACAAACCCACAAGAAAAAAAAAAAGAAATCATAAAATTTGTACATCCTTCTTCAATTAAAGGCAGATATGAATACCACGAGATGATCATCACCATCTTAGAAAAAAAAAAAAAAAAAGATACCCTAACGCTTAAAGGAAGGAGAAGAAGAATGAAGATTGATGATTAAGAAGTCAAGAGAAACAAAAGACCCAAAAAAAAAAAAAGCAACAGTAATCTTTTTGATGTTACTAAAAAGGAGGGCGAGCTGCGCCCCAATAAGCCTCAGCTGGAAGTTGAACTGAATTAAGTAGATTAGGAGGCAATCCTTGGAATAGAGGTGGGTTTGGATCTTGCATTAGTTGCTGCGGCTGCGTTTGTCCCACAACTCCAGGCGAGTCTAAAGGCCCACTTCCAGGCACCGGCACTTGTCCATCATCCTCCTCCAAAGGCAACCTTTCATAAGCCGCATTACCAAAAGAAGCTGCCATAATCACCACCGGACCGGATGCTAAAAGAGGACCCACAACGCTGCCTCCAACTACTTGGCCTTGACCACCCGCTAAATATATAGTCAATCCAGATGCAGCCGGTGGTGCTGGAGGTGGCAAGAACGACCCTGACAGCGATAAAATCTCAAATCTTCCATGTAAAGTAACAACTGCTCCAGGTGAAGCTGGTTGTCTAAGAGTAACATTAGTTACAGTACCAGTTCCACTTAAAATGCAAACTCCTCTTTGCCTTCTTCTTGCAAAAGTCGATACGCTTTCCATAATATCGCTACCATTTGCGATTTCCATTACATGAGATCGAAGGGCATTTGCGCTATCTCTTGTGATTATGATAGGTGGTTTGGGCTTGTTCTTTGACCCGGCAGGTCTTCCTCTAGGCCTTCTTGTCATCTCTCCATCTCCACCACCAGTTGTTGGGACTAATTCTTTGCCTTCTGGAGTTGTGATCTCATCGTGTTCTCGCTTTTGACCACGGTTTATGCTACCGTTACCTGTTTGTTCATCTTCGGAGTTTTGTTGCTGTTGTTGTTGGTGGTGGTGATGTTGAAATTGATGGTGCGGATGTAAATGAAGATCTCTTGTATGGAAAGGAGGCGGAAGTGGACGCCCATGTGCTGCTACTGGATCCATTAGATTTCCTTACCCTAATTACCTTCAAAACCCAACTAACTTGAGATAGAGACACAGATTCTCGGGCTATTATTTCTTTCTTTTTCTTTGCTATTTCTGGAGGCGGTGTTTTGATAGATCGAATGCTACTGAGCCTCATAAGATAATAGAGAAAGCGAGAGACTTTTAAGCATCAGCAACCAAATTTTCAGCTGCAAGAAGTGAATCATGCCCATCTTTCTTCTCTTTACCCTTTTCATGCAAGTGAAAAGTTTTGATTTTTCATCATAGGGCTATTTTTTTTTCAAGTATTCTTCTGGGATATGAAGATGATGAGTTTTGTTGGTTAAAGGTTTGGGAGAAATGAAGGAGAGAAGGGGAGAGAGATAATAGAGAAAAAGAAAGATAAAAAAAAAAGGAGATGTTGTTTGGGTAATATTTTTAATATATAATTTGTGGCCTTTTGGGGGTAATAGTGCTGTTGGGTTAGGGTTAGGTCAAGGGTATCGGGTCGATGATGGATGGGTTTAGTTTTGGTAAGACAGCGTGCGCATGGGCGGTGTGTGGGTCCTTTTTTTTTCTTTTCTTTTCTTTTCTTTTCCCTCTCTCTCTCTCTCTCTCTCTCTCTCTCTCTCTCTCTTGTCTCTCCCTCACTCACAGTCACACCATAGGATTAGGGGGTGTTTGGGCCCCAGAAAACAGTGCCCCATGTTCTTCCTTTCTCTCCCATCTCATGTCCTAAAAGCCTGCCTCTATAAGATCATTTTGTCCTTCATTTCCTTTCCTTCTTTTGCTTCTTTCTCCCTCTATACTGCTGCTGCAGTCTACTCTACTACTATCAGCTTGTTTATTCACTTCTGCAGCTTCATTGTAAAAACTCTAACCATGTACTATCTACTTGAAGCATTAATTCTTGGTTCTATAAATATAACAAAACACTTTTTAAAGGTGAAAGCCCTGGTCTCCTTTTTAAGTTTTCAATTGTCCAGTTAACCATTATATCATGTGTAATGATGTTTGTTGACTTAACTGAAACTGAATACTCCAAACCTCTGTAAATTGCTAAACAAGGCAACAACTTTTTCCCATCACATTCAGCCGTTACACTTGTTCATTCCAATATCTCACGACATAAAACAAACTTAATTTTAATCATAAAATTTTCAGCTAATTCTAGCATATACGGATAGATGATTGATAGATAGTTATTTATTTAAATAATAAAGTTAAAAATATCTATCTAAACTTGGTATATACAATAAATAAAAAAATAATATACATGTGTGAGTGTTTTATATTTTAATATTGAATGATTTATATATATTTTATCTATCTGTATCAATCATCTATTGGTTTGTTTTATAAATAGAACATACACTAACTTTAAATAAAATTTTTTAAATAAAATATATATCAATTATCTAATACCAAAAAAATACACTAACTTAAATGCTCTTGTGGCATTTCCTCTGTGGACAAACTTTAATTTATTATAATGCAACTAAAAATTGAATTCAAAAAACTAGCTGAAAGAAGAAAGAGTCAAATAGATTATAAGATATATTATGTTAGCACCTAAGGTAAAATAACAATTCTGTATAAAACTAATATATACGAGAAAAAGTGAATAATATTCGACTAACAACTAGAAAATTATGTTTTTATAATTGATTTCCTATATTATCTTTTTATTAAAATGTCAAATTATAGCTAATATCACAGTATGAACTATATATCAATTTATTATTATTAATAAAATTAATTAGGTAGATAAATTTCTGAATAATATTATTCAAAAGCCATTTTTTTTTATTAATATAATGATTCTGTTTAATGCTACTTGTGCTACCAAATTTATCGCTTCATTTTTTGGTATATAATGATTGAATTTTTTATTATTTACTGCATCATTTCTCTTCTGCACAGGGAAAAGACAAAAAGAAAAGGGAAGAGGAAGAGGGGGTTCTGTCCTTCCTCATAACTGTTGCACTAGCGGTTATTATGTCATGTTTTACTGTCTATCCGGTCATAAGAATGGAAAAAAAGAACGGCCAGATGCAAGGGAGTGAGGAATGGCACTGTAGTAAATTGGTGGAAAGAAGAGGGGTGATTCAATATGGAACGGGTGGTCCATGTGGTGGGTCATGGGAAATTGGGGAAGGACCCACCCGAACAAAATGGGTCAGGGGGAAGTCAGTGCGTGTCTTAAGGGCGACTCTCGATTCTAGGAATGCAAATTCATTGATGTTGATGTGTATGCTGTGATGGGGTCCACTTTTCAAACATTTTTGCTGATCATGAGACGTGCCTCATCCCTAATTCCCTCTCTTCCTGGCCCCTCCTTTCCTATTCTCTTATACAACTCGGGATCCACTTCACTACCAAGTCGCCCCGCTACATGAATCCGACAACCATAAAACCCACTGCAACCTTTTCTTTTCACTCGGCGGATCCCTTTCGCCGTTGAAAGCTCCAAAAGGAAGAGATTTAACTAATTAATAATTTCTTTCACACAATTATAATTGAACAAAAAGATTACAGATGGAAAAGTATCAGATTTAAAATCATTCGGAGGTTTATCTAATTTCAATTTAACTATTAAATAAAAATCTCAAATTTAGAAGTGATGAATTAATATAACACTGACACGTGCTTCAATGTAAATAAGGGTGGTGTGAATTTGGACTGCTTTACACAAATGATTTATAGCTTGAAGTCATGGTTATCTGAAGATTGTGCGAGAGGCGGATCCTAAGCTAGCCAGTGTTTTAACTGCTGAAAAGGGAATCACAAGGTCAAATGCAATCTGTTCCAGGAGGGAAATCAGTTGGCCAACCAAGATTTATAATGCTCTACCAGATTCCATGAGTTATGTTCTATTCTTGCTAACTTTAAAAATAAAAAGCACTAGTATTCTATAATTAAGGAGCGTTAATATGCAATTTCTTTTTATCTCTGCAATTGAACTCTCCTCTACTTTGATTGAAGGGAATCGGGGAATGGAATAGGCTTTTAAGATCCGACATCAACTGTAGAGTAAGTGTTTTGAGTAGGTTATATTTTTAATCGATATTATTAATAATAATAAAAAAGAACACAATAATGTGCAACATTAAATTATGGGTTTATTTAATATACATATATAGCATTAAATACATTTACGGTGGGAATTATTCAGGAAGCATTCCCATATGAGAAACCCATGGCCTTATTTGTTCAAATATTCAGGAGTTTGTTGTTAAGTATTAAATGCAATAATGCAATATCATTACTGCTCCAGCCGCCTCCTTGTTTACAACAGTAAATAAATCAAAGGGTCTTGTCATTTATTTAAGATTACGCTTTATAATAATTTATTAAACTAATTCAGCAAAATTCAATTTCATTTTAAATCTAATTCAAATCTAGTTATTAAATAATCTGCAAATAAGTTTATAAGTTAAAATTTAGATTTAGTTCGTATAAAAAGCTCATAAACATATTTTTATTTTTATTTATTAATTCAAGCTTGATTTTAAATTTAACTTATTACATATTATTTGTATATATTATTATCTATATAATGTGCATATATTCATAGATGATAATTAAAAAAATTTAACGAGCTCGAGGTATGCATATTTAATAATTTAAAAAAAAAATTAAACTCAATTTTAAATATAAGAGTTCAAATCAAATTTAAATTTCTACTAAATTTAATAAAGCTGAGTTCAAACTCATTAATCTATTTTGTGCTCACTCAATTTATATACTACCAAAAAGCTCTTTTCAAGATAATTTTTTATGAATCTAGTAAATCAGCTACATACAACTTTTACTTTAAAATCTATTACTAAGAGAATAACTATACTAGTGCTCACCTAAAATGTACTTAGTTTCAATTTGGTCACTTAATATTAATTTGTTTCATAAAAATCGATTAATTTTAATTAATTACATAGTGGTTATTTAATTTAAATTTACTTCACGAAAGTCATTTTACTTTAATTTAAATTATGTAATAATTATTTTAGTTTAGTTTTCAATAATTTAAATTATGTCAAATTCACGATATTTTATTTTTACATTCCTATTCAATAATTTTTTATATTTTTATTATATTTCTCATTTTTCTCAACACTCTCAGTTAAAACTGTTTTATCTTTACATAAAATCTCTGTTTGATTATAGCCTACATATACTCGAAAACTTCTTTTCAAGTTAATTTTCAATTTACATCTAAGCATTGATTCTGTTTGTTTTCAATAATCAAAACGTGCTGATTCTCATTATACATATTAAGTCAAATCTCATGGTAATAGTATAATACACAATTTTTATAAAGATTACATACAGCTACAGTCTGTAAGAAATTCCCACAAATTGGGCAAGGAAATTAAAGATCACAGCCGTTGGTCGCAGAGAAGGTAAGAGAGATGTGGTCAAGAGAATGGGGTCAGCAACATCTCTAGTAAGGAAAAGTACAAAACATACTTAAAAACTCACTTTTTTTATTTAACAACTGACTTCTTTTTTTCCTTTTTCTTTTATAATTGGATAGTTACTGAGTTACTATTTTTGATATTTAGCACCTGATAAAAAATTTCACTACATCAATCAATAAATTAAAATTAATTAAATCAAATAAAAATTGTCAATCCATCTTATAAGCTTGTTTAGAATTTTTAATATTGAGAAATAATTAAAATATTTTAATTCATAATTTTTATAATTAAATTCATACGTGTATCACACTTTAAAAGTTAATATTCTTTTAACTATATTAATAAATAGTAATACAATGATATATATATAATTTCATATATGCAATAATAATCAAGTGAGTATAAAAATAAATCAAATTAAACAAATTAGTAAACAAATTGGTCAAATGGTAACTATCATTAGTAAATAAACCGTATTTATCAGAAAAAAAAAAAACTGAATTGAACACCAATGCGCTTTTCTTTTTTTGGTTGTTCAAAATTTTACTCACTTCTATAATTAATCGGTGTATAGAATTATTTATCGGCTCGATTAATCAAAACATGATCACTCTTATATATCACAAATATTAGCTAATCGATGATTATGTAGTAATGACGTGTCTATTTGACTAATTAAAAATCATTTTAAATTTACTATGACTCGAATTTTACTTTAATAGAAATATTTTATTTAAAAATAAACCATCAAACTTGCATTCTCTTTGTTTGCTTTAATTTCCCGGGAACCAAACAACAAGACCAGGAAATCATAAATAAAATTGATAAAAGTAGTAAAATTCTAAAAAGATAAATATCTGGAACTGTAAAAAAGGAAAAAATTAAAGAAAAATGAGAGAGAGAGAGAGTGAAACCAGATGAACTTTTTCTTGACTTTTCCCTTTATAATGGGACGTCAGGGCACCGTTGGATTTTGTCCCCAGTCCGACTCATGCGCACGTGCATTTCCACAGCTACGGAATATACCCTGTCTGTCCTCTTTCATGAACCATTATTATTCATCTCTTTTCTGTCATCTCTCCCATTTTTAGCTTGCTTTCAATTCAAGTACAGTTTTGAAACACCTTCAATCCAAAGTCATCTTTCTGTGCTTTCCTGTTTCTTCTTCTTCTTCTTCAAAACAATGTTCTATTTCCTTTCCGGATACGATTAATCTGGCATAGTCCTAATATCATGTAAAATAAAATAATAATTCAATCAGTTTTTAATATATTGTGTTATCATCAAATATAAATAAAAATAGCACGCTGAATTTAGAAATAATCGGATGGATTTATAGCTTAGCTCAGGAAAACAGTTAATTGAATGACTGTTATATGTCTGAACATGAATGCCATTGATTCAGTAACGGTTCAAAAGCTTACCATTTTTCATAATATCAATTGACGATTAAAAACTACAATCTTTTTGTCCTTTGCGGCTGAGGTAATATTAATGGAAGATCACGCGGCCGTTTTTCCAAAAAAAAAAAAAGAAAAGGAGATAAAAGGAGAGCGAAAAGAAAAAAGAGTAAATCGGGGGACGAAAGTAATAACTCACTGACCCATATTGTTTAAATGTGTTTAGGACATAGCCTAAAATACAAATCCAGACATGATCCCGTAAAACGTGGTTAATTTTATTGCCATATTAATTGTTTATAATTGGTTTGAGAATATTACTGTTGGGTATAAATGATGTAGTTGATTTCTTTTTTATAAGTTTTTATTAAAAAATTATCAATTATTTATATTTTACAAAAAATAATACTTTTCAAAACTGAATTATTTCTAGAATTTATTTTATTTAAATTTAAAGTATATACTACAATAAATAAAAAAATGACATGTATATAACAGTGTTTTATATTTGATATTGGATATTAACATATAGTCTATTAACTAAAATTATATATATTTTGTGTATACATCATAATTAATGGGAAAGCGGCACATATATGTAAGCGTTGTAAACTTTGATATTAGATGATTTACATATACATCATTATTTAAAACTAATAAACATGTCAATCATTTATTAATCTCGTCTATGAATAGAAAAATATAACGGACCTAAATAAATTTTTTAAATGAATAATTATATATAAATTATAGATTGATTTAGCATATTTATTTATATTTATAGGAAATTAGTTTGGCTTGTCTAGTTTTCAGATGGGGCTGAATAATAAATTTTTCTAACTGGAAATTGAAATGCCATGATAGTAAGTGAAAAGGTCTAACCTATGCATCTTTATATAAAGACCTTTTACTTCTAGTATTAGACAAATTTTGGACCTGTTTAGTACAACTGATTAATGCATACAACTGGTGACTGATAGTTAATAACTAATGATTGATAAATTAAATTATGTAATAGAATTTTATCAGCGGTTGCTGTTAGTATGTTAAATGACTAATAAAGGTATAATTTATTTTTAAATATAATTTATTTTATTAATATTATATTTAATGATACAAATTAATAAAAATAACTTAGAATTTTAATTATATGATATCAATTTAAAATAAGTTATTATTAATAAATTTTAAAAAGAATAATAGTGTCTAGATAAATAAAAAAATCAAATTAGCTATTAGTTGATAAGAAAATTTTTAAAATAAAGATGATAGAATCAACAGTTGATTGGAATTAAATTAGTTATCAGTTGTTGTTTCTTAAGTTTTTACCAAATATTTTAATATAACTATTCAATGAAAAACAACTACCAATTGCATCAAACTTCTAAATCAAACACTTTCGTTATAAAAGGGAAGGCCTGATTTTGCAAATAGACATTAAGTTAATAGGTAGAGCATATACATAGATCGGAAATGGAAAGAAGGAAAGGAGGGAGAAGTATCGAGTGCATCGTCCAAAGTGATAAATGCTGTTGAATGGAGAAACCAGGGAGAGTGGGCTTAAATGAGAGACAAATAAATGTAAACCGTGCGTGGTGCTGACACTTTTACTAGTATTATTTACAAAAGACTGACTGACAGGCAGCGTTACAAAAACAACAAGTATAGCACGACCCCAATTTCATTGCTACTAGTATTATTCAGAATAAGAGGCTGATTTCTTTCTTTTTTTCTAATTAAAATGGTCTCTCTCCCTCTCTCTTCAGTCCTGACCTGACAGTGAATTTTGGAAAGAATCAGACTCTGTTTGTTTGTTTGTTTCTAGTATTTTTTTAATCTTTGTTTAGAGAATGCTTCTCTCTTAATTTCAGTCTCTGCGGGTAATTTATTTGGTATTGCAATTTGCCATTCCCATAAATATCAGACTCTCTCTCACAGCCCACGCCCACGCCCTGAATCCCATGAGCCTATTTGATGCACTATGTCGGCTTATTGCATTCAATGCATTTCCTTTCTCCCATTTCCATCTCTCTCTCTCTCTCTCTCTCTCTCTCTCTCTCTCTTCTTGTTATTTAAACCTCGCAATCTTTTAGGGTTAGATTATTTACTTCTTTCCTTTTTCTTCAAAAGGAAAAATAATCCATCCTTATATTTATACACATACATATATCTTTTGCATATGAGGAGTGATTATGGATGCTCATACATAGAAAGCTCAAACAAGCATTAAGCTTGTAAATTTCTTTTTAATTTCTTTTTTAAAGAGAAAGAGTTCTGAGATTAGATGAATCAGGAGAATATAATTAAAAGAGAGACTGAGAGCTGATCCATCATGATCACCGGGACAAATGGTCCGTCGTGATCCCCTCTCGGTCTCTCTACTGTTCATGCCACAAACAAGCCAAGAAAACTGCCCTAATAATAATTTCAAAGAGCATAGTGATTATACAGAACATTAATAAATCAACCTCTCTCTACAAATATATATATAACCAAGAAAACAAAAGTAAAGTTTCAAGAAAAAGGAGCGTAATGCAACAAACAAAACGATCGTTTTCTTGAGCAGTCAACGCCTGCCCCCACCACCATCGCCACTGCCTCTCTTTCATCCTGTCCTAGGTACTGAAATTCATGTCCTCTTCATCAAACACTCACATTTGTATCTACTTTTCTAATTACTACTACTATCTATCATTTCTCTTTATATCATCACTTCTCCTTTAATGTCTGCTATCTAATATACTTCTTATCACTTTTTCTTTTGCGCTTCTCTTTCACCTTTTCTTTTTCTTCTTTCACCGCCACCACCTGTTTCTTGGCTTATTTTCCACAATTGATTCATACAGTACTCTTCATAAAAGGAAAACATATGTTTACAGAACATTCTGTAATAATTAATAAACTACTTTTGCCTTTCACATATTTGAAACTAAATCTTCTTGCAAGACCAAGGTTTAATCTCGCCAAATCCCTTTTAGAAAAATAAAAATTCTCTTAATATAAGCTGGTATTCAATAATTAGGATATAAGATGTTATGTGCTATACTATTTATTATGGGAAATTTTGGTAATTAAGTGTATTATGTGAATTTCTTCTTATTTAATACAACTATTACTTAGACTTTTTTTTCTTCATAAAAACTACTAATTAGTATTAGTTTATTTATATGATGAGAAATTTCCCTTTAATTTCTAATTTTCCAAAAAAGAATTATAAATTATTAAATCGGTTTGGTTGTGCATAATATAATACTCTTATATTTCTGAGAGAAAATAAATAAAACCATGGCATAGTGGATTGTTATTTGAATTTCACTTCCTTCCAGGACAACTTAATTAAATACATTAACATAGAGATTAATATAATAGGGTTTTTAATTCCATGGCCAAAGATTCCGGGTTCTATAAAAAATTTAAGCTTAATTAATTAGGTTCAGAACAGCGTTTAATTCACGGGATGCTGGAAACAAAACTATTAAATTATATATGAAAATTTTAATTTTTAAAAAAGGTCACAAAATGTTGAACATATCAAAGTTAAGTCTTCAAGAACGACATAGTCTTCCCTTTACAAATTAAGAAGAAACAAAATTTGCAAAAGAGAGAGGGGAGAAAGAAAGTGTTGATGGCCTTGGTGCTAATACAACAAACAAGAAATAATTAAATATGTAGTAAATGCTTATCTAAATCAACTCTTCTTTTTATTAAACAATTCAAAAACCCCATTATCTTGTCCAACTTAAACAATAATTAAGTTAAAGCTAATGGACCACATGAAAGAACAGAAGATTAAACACCCACACCATGTGAAGGTCACCTAGCTATCAATCTCTCTCTTCGAATCTTGTATAATTTTGCATGTTCGCGCTCTTTGACAAGCCACTTACTTCTATTTCAAAGTGGCTTGAGAGATTGTTGCACCCATTTCCTTGTCCTCCATGAAAGACCCAATTGAAAGCTTTGAATGGTCTTTTAATTTAATCAACTTGTTTAATTAGTTTAATGATCCTATAGGGTACTTGAGAATATTTTAGACACTAAACAGCCGACCGAACAATCAGGTTCCCATGTGATTTGATGATAGAGATTGGTTTTTGGAATCATTTTTGTCATCCCTTTACCTGCTTATGTGACCTAATCTCTCTTTCAAATTGCAATTGCTAATGGGAAGCTTAATGTCAACGATTTCTTTTTCACTTTGTTTGTTTTTCTTTTTTTCTTTAAAATATATATATAAGTTGCAGGCCTGTTTAGATTTATTATATTTTAGTGAATCCTAAATTGTTCCCTATATCCTTTTGCGCTATGACTGATTCTTTGCACTCCTTTGTTGCATTTCTTTGTTGGAGCAACCATTATCAACTAGGGATTAAAACCTTTTTAATTGATTAAATCTCATGGTATTTTCCAGGAAAAGTTTTCTCTTTCTTTTTCCTTTTAATTATCAGAAAGATACTCTTTGATTATCTTTTTCAGGAGGGAGCTAGGTTTTAAAACCTCCAAAGTAAAACAACTATAAAGAAGAAAGAAGAAAAACTTAATCAATTAGTGTGGTGATCGAATATGCTGCAATGACATGATAAGTGAATTTGCATAGAGTTTTCAAAGAAAAGAAAATTGATTTCTAGTTGGAAAGCTTTATTTAGGCAGTGCCTTTTTCTTTAAAAAAAAAAAAAAAAAAAACTCTTTTTTGTTTTCTAATTTTTATCTTGGATCCTGTTTAACCATTAATGTAGCAAATGTAAGCATAAATGGACTAAATATATTAATCAAGCAAACTACAATTGATTATATATAGTTGAGATTATTATTTTTTCAAATATTTTAATAAAAAGAGGGTACGTGATTATAAAACAATGTTTCCTACATATTTGGGAGTGCTGATGGATTATTAATACAAGGGAAACTTCTGAAACATTATTATAAGTTGGATGTGAATATATTACTTACATCAAAATCGGAGGAAGTAATATTGACAGTTAAATAAAAAGATTTTTTTTTTTTTTTTAAATAGCTGTAATAATTGTGCCCAAAAGACAATGTGCTAAACTAATGATGACTTTGAGACAATTCTTTTTCTTTTATATATCTACGAATAGTTTGCAATCTAAAAGATATCAATCAGAAATATGGCTTTGTAAATATCTTCAGAAAGGCATGATAATTGATAGAAGTCTTTTTTCAAAAAGAAAGAAAAAGAAAAAAGAAATATTATAATGTGAGCAAAGAAAACAAAATTATTGTGCTGGATATGTCCATTGCTTAAACAATGGAAAAGTGTATGCCAATTCCAAACAAACTCTTAAAATAATTCATTAAAAAAAATCAAGAAAACTTGGGATATAAAAACTAAGTTAAAGGAATGAGATATGCCTCCCCAAAATAATTCATTAATCTTTTTATATAATTAAAGAGCATAAATGTTTAGTTTATTTAGCATATATTTACTAATAATTTTTGGGTTAACAGACTTGTCTCAAACACCATTGATATTCTTTTACAAAGAGTATTTTAGAAAATAACATATAAAAAGAGAGAATGAAACTAAAGGGTAATTTTTACACAATTGACGAATTTGCCGAGGCTTGTCCTCCACTAAAACGACAAAAGATTTATTGACCGTCGTTTTGATTGTGATCGAACGACGCCGTCCCTTAATTTCGCATGAGGGTGGGGGAAAGCTATTGGGTTTGAAGTAATTGGGCTGGAGTTTGGATCCCAAAAAATCATTTTGGGCTGCATATTCCGGATCCTCTTTAATTCCGACTTTCGAAAAACACTTCCATAATTGAACTTCGTTATCTAGCCATCTTTATAGAAAAAAAGAAGGAAAAATCAATGGAACAAATTTAACAAGGGAAAGAAAACTTGCATCCCCATGAATAATGAGTACAATTCCAACGTGTCTTTTATCATCTATATGTTTCTAGGAACGTCGTACCAATTTATGCACCGTGTTGTCCGTATCAATTTCGACAGGCCCAACCCATTTCAAAAGTGAAAAAGAATAATCATCAGATGCATGCAATTAATGCATTGTTTGCTTACAGATTTAATTAGAAAACAAATTCCATAATAAGTGAAGCAGAATGTACTGCGTGCACTAAACATTTCACAAGAAAACTACACCTTGAACTGAAATACTTTCAGCAATTATATGCACTAATCAGGCTTGAAACCCAACTTGCATAGAAGATAATCATGATATCTTAATAAAACAGTAGAGTTGACAACACTTGCAAAGGAATGAGCAAAACTTTCCTGCTTCATCCATATTTTTTTGATATTCAAGTAATATTGGATTTCTGCTTCTAATCCTTGAACGAATTAGAAACTTCATTAGAATGCACTTAAAAACGTACGTACGATCAGGAAGCAAGGAAATACAAATGCACGGCTTACTTCATGGTATTGGCTAATCTTGAAGTATTTGTCATCATTGATCGAAATTCTTCAAAATTCACAGAGCCATCGCCATCTTTATCAACCCCTTTTATCATACGCCTGCATTTTTTGAGGCTGCAGTTATCACATCCAAGGTTAGTTAGAACCTTCTTCAACTCTTCCGCGGAGATTAATCCATTCTTATCAGCATCAAAAATTAGAAATGCATCCATGAGATAATCTTTCTTGTTATCCCCACCAACCCCACGAAGTTTCCCGTCATCGTTCAAAGTATAGATAAACTCGTCCATGTCTACAAATCCATCTCCGTTACAATCCATTTCTCTCACCATTCCTTCAGCTTCCGAAGTGGCTTTTGATTTATCAAAGCCAAGACAAAGAAGCAATTCACTGAGCTCACAGGATGATATCTTCCCATCCCCATTCGCGTCGATAAGCTTGAAAACTTGTTTGAACTGATTGTGAACTTCCATGGCTGCAAAAGACGGAGTTAACAACTCAAAAGTGGAAGACAATCTCTTGCCTTCATTTTTCTTGGATTTGTTGGCGTTGTCCATGGCTTTCAGAAAGGTTTTGGCTCTTCTTTGGAGAGGGATCAGGCAAGTTCTGAAACAATCCATATAATCCCTATCTGTGTACTGTTAGTGATAAGGCTACTTAATACAAGAAAAGTGAGTGAAGAAATGCTAGATTTGAATGGATGAATGTGATAATTGCCTCGGTACTGTAATGGGGGGTTTGTTTTAGATTGTTTTTGTCAGCTTGCAATAATTCTGTCGGGGCATAAGGGCCTACAAAAAAGACCAGACGAACGATCTCTCTCTCTCAATCTCAGGTTTTATAATGTGGGGTTTTCTTCATTTCGTAAGCTTAACTAAGTCTTGGTTGATGGAAGCCAGCGGAACTGAAATCTCGTAAACACAGCCGGCATTTTTCGTTTTCATTGCATCGGGATATTGGATTTTTCTGATCAGGTGGTGTGGACGGCCATGGAAAAAGTCAATCTGGACACAGTATTAAACAAAACAATGATTGCCTATATATTCTACTGATTAGTTTAGCCTGATAAGTCTAACGTCGAAATAAAGATGCACGCATGAAAGACTACTGGATTTGCTTTCCTGGATGCGCCTCTATATTTGTCAGCAACTTAACAATTGTGATTACAATTTCATTCCTTCTCCAAAGTAAATAAATAAATAAATAAGGCCGCAAATATATTTAAAAACTTTAATTTCCAAGAAAACTTAAATGTTGATAATTTAATCCTTCTTTTTAATAAGTTATATCTTAAAAATTATACATTATTACAAAAGATCGAGTTAAAAAGTATTTGTTAGACGAAATAAAAAATTAAAAATAACTGAATGTCTAGAGTTGTCTAAACATGAATTAAATAAGTATTAGAGTTAGGACCCACATCATAACATCAAGGGATTAAATGCACTGCTGGTACCAAATTTTTACACTTTTTTTCAAATTGTACCAAATTTTCAATTTGTTTCTTTTTGGTACCACTTTTATTATTTTGTATCTTACTTTGATGTGGTACGGATTTATAAAATATCACAGACCTGTTGTCACATATGTTGCTGACTCCTTTACTTTATCCTAGTCAGCAATCTGTATCTGCAAACAACCGAAAAAGAAAAAAAACAAAATTATCATCAACAGGCTGAAGAAAAGAGAGCAATGGTTGAAGCCCAACGAGGTGAAGAAGTGCTAAAGGCAGAGGAAATGGCTGCAAAATACCGTGCTACTGGACAAACACCAAAGAAACTCCTCGGTTGCTTCTAAGGTTTCAAGTCCTGTGCCTGGTATAGGATGCAACAAGCGGAATCTGGCTGCTCTTGCTTGGCACAGCTTTTATTTATTCTTTATGCAGCTCTGTTTTCATCTGTATAAATTTTTTCGTGCTTGTTTCCTTCCATTAGTTTAATCTCTTTGAACACTGAAAAATGATCCATTACCAAGTTTGTGTATGTATAGAAATGCAATGTTTTTATCTATGAGCGAAAAGTTAGGTTTTATTTCATATAGTTGCTGCAATTGTATTTAGCCGAAAGCTAACAAAAAGAAAGGAAACAACTAGATTTTACAATAATTAACGAACTGATCAGCATTTGGTCCAATTTGAGTCAAAAAATCAGCCATCGGATACCAAGAGTTGGAAAAATCAGAAAATCGTTATGAATTAACGAGCTAGCATCATGCAGCGGAGACGAACTCCATGAAAGCAGATCTTGCGGAACTGAATCTGAAAAGATTACAAAGAATATATATACCTCCTATTTATAAGTAGCAGGGCTTTCTAATACTTAAAACTAGAAAATGTTGAAATCACCGCCCTCTTAAAAAAGAAAAAATCTAACCACGATAACCAACGACTGAACTTCATAAAATTTTGCTAGATTTTAAAATAACCTAACAGCTTGTAATTACTCAAAAGAGTAGCCCAAAATTTAAGCAAATTAGGCTTTAAACTACATTTTCACAAATGAATCGCTGAAGTAGCTATTTCCTTCTAAGAAGCTCATGTCATTATTAATACGGAAATCCAACTCACCCACTTCAACAACAAAAGTAATAGCGTGAATCCCTCTCGAGTTCTACCATTCAACGTACTTCTTTAGATGTTTCTGCTTCGCTCCTAGCCAACCCAGCAACACAGCTGTAGCAACTGGGTCTTTGGCACCCAAAACACCCACGTTTTTCCAATTGATAACGGTCCTGTGAGATTTGTTCCAAGTAAAAATGCCTTTGTTTGGATTGGATTTGAAACTGAAATTGAAATTACAAACACTATTTACACCAATTGATGGGTTTGAATAGAAGAGCAAACAAATACAAGAAAACAAAATGGGTTTGGGTTTAGATATGGGAGACAGAGTTGAGATGTTAATTGGTGACTAGGATAAAGTAAATGAGTCAGCAATATATGTGGCAACAGGTCTGTGGTATCTTATAAATCCGACAGCCACATTAACAAATAAGTGTCGGATTCCTCATTGGTACTGGCGAAAAATACAGAAATAATAGTAGTACAAAAAAAAAAAACAAATTAAAAATTTGATACCATTTAGAAAAAAAAGTGTAAAGATTTGATATCAACGGTACATTTAACCCTAGCATCAAGATTGTATGCTCTCTGATTGGCAGTCACTATAGTGCACTCATTCTCTGACACTGGAATTCGTGTAATGAGAAAAAGAGAAGACTTTAAACTAAAATTCACATTACAAAATATCTCCCTCGTCAATCAGAATTCAGGCCGCATATGCAAGAATGATGCGCATGATTATGTATATAAGGTACATACTTTGACTATATGTATAAGCCCACAGTAAGATTAGGCCATTGCTAATCACAAAAGAAAAGAGCCGCTAGCAGTTCATTTCGAATAAGCACCTTTTTTTTTTTTTTTACAGGAAATTATCGTTCTGAAACCTGTCTATTGGAAAGAGGGAGGGCAAAAACAATATACTTGACTAGCATACAACAAAACTCCTAATAATATCTATCAACTCCGAACAAAGGAGCTTCCGAATTAACTACATGAAAGTTCAGAAGCACTAGCCAATCCAAAACCATTGCTAACTCTTCATACACTATGGATCTCTATCCCCAGTGACAATTATAATTAAAAAACCAAAAAAAAAAGAAAAATTGAAACTAAGAATTTGATTGAATATGACACATCAGAAAATGCGGCGTGATCTCACCAAGGTCAACAAGACCTGAGCAAAACAGGACCCACTGTTGAGCTGAGCATATCACTGAGAGCTACTTGAACCTCATTTGATCCGTGTTCACAGCTTATCAAGCCTGAAAGAAGGGGGAAGAAATGACTCAAGTTCTTTTCAAATGAAGCATCTCCCAAACTGCAGATAGCCTGGAGAGTTGCAACTATAAGAGGTGCTCGTGCAGCCAATTCCCTCCGTTTGCCAGAGCCTACAGGAATTAGCCATTGGGATTGTGCACTGGAAGACAATTGAGATATCTGTCCAGAACGGGAAGTTTCAATATAAAATTCTAACACCTCGCCGCAAAGGTTGACAAGATAAGATTCCACTTCAACCTCATCAAAACCTGGAGGCCTGTCCAGTGTAAGATTTTGCAAGAATGTGAGGCAAATTTGATAAGACTCGTTCTCCAAACGTAATAGTGGGGGATCTTGCATTTGAGTCATGGAGCCAAACTCTTGTAGCCTTGCGCGCAACGTGGTATCAGTATTGATCTTGTGAGCATGAGATGCTACATCATGTAAAGCATCAAAAAGGACTAAGGTATTTTTTGCTGAAAGATGAGGCCGATACATGTTGTATATTTCCATCACTGCCTGCCAAATAGAATGAGAACTTGCTCACGCTTGAGTACACAAAAAGGGGATATCACAAAATTCAATTCTGCTAATTAATCAGTTCAAAGGAACTGATCAAAACAGTGTTTTAGAATTTATTGAACTCTTAACATTTTCTATGGTCACAGAGTAACCTCAATAAGATTCATGATCAAAATTATTTGTGGTTCAACAGTAACCTTGACTTGTCCTTGTAACAATAAACTGAATAACTTAATCCAAGATTACTTCAGCAACTCAATAAATTAGAATGTGCCGCTTTCTTTTATTGAGAGAGCATTTGCATCAAGAAATTGTTGATGAACAGTGTCGTTCAGCATCATCTTCAGTTTTAACAATAATGAATGACTTCATACATCATTTAATGAAACATCTTTTTCTGACCAAATCAACACCCAAAGCCAACTCATAACCCAGAGTCCAAATGGTGTAAATCATGTAGGAAGATATATACATAGCAAGCATAGGAATACTCAAATAAGGCTGACAAAATACCTACAGAGACAAAATTCAATAGATAGGCAGGTGCGTGTGTATGTGCAAGTGTTCAAAGCTTTCACTGCACTGAAATAAAATATAAAAAAATTACCTGAATCAACAAAAGTTGAACAGCAGCTCTGCATTTTGCATCAGATAAAGAAATATAGAGACGACGGGTCATCAGTCTCTCTGGATCATCATCAGGCGTGCCAGATCCAGTAGACTCTCCATTATTTTGTCCGATGATAGCTTTGTGGCTTCCTACTGTGGACACTCCAGTAGCAATATAAGAAAAATCAGGAAGTGTTGCATTGGCTGCCTCCTTTAAGGACAAAACCACTTCCAGCCATTTCTCCTCTGAAAACAGATCACCAGCATTGCTCATCAAACGGACAAATGCAGCAATACCAATGCCTGCAAGGCTTTGGTGTGGGCGCCTAATAAAGCTAACCAGAAGCATCAGAACCTTCCTCAAAAGTGGATTAACAGTGCTATAGAATTTTACAAAGAGATCCACAACCAGTTGGAGGGCCAATGTGCATGTTTCATAAAGCCATGCATCTTGATCCAGTTCACCAGCATCATCACTATCTATACCCTGCCCGGGAGAGTCACCCCCAGTAGGATCGATAGCATGCCGTACATAGTCAAAAATTGGAAACAGGACAGACTCGAAGACTCGTTCCCATAGAGGTAGAGAAAAGAGGTGGCCATGGTTGCGCAAAGTATCAAACAACACTTGTAAGGCACTCTTCCTGATTTCAGGTCTAGGATCAAAGCTCAGTTCTGATAAACCTGCATAAACAAATCATAGATATTTGAACTAAAATAAGTCTTATTTGAACATGAAGAAAGTCAGTGAGAATGCAAGCAATCAGATTCCACAATTTTAGAAAATACCAAATGCTTTGTGACATAAAAACCTACAACTTATGCAGTTTCCTGACCTGCCAACAAAGGAAACCAGAAATAAAGATGATCTTCTTTATCACCGATCTCCCCATTATCATGTTTTCCTTCCTTTCCAGCTTGAGGTGAAGATGGAGGAATTTTTCCAGTGGCTTCCTTATCCTTATTCCTTGATGATGACCCCAAATCTCCTTCTGCAAGTTTTGTAGCACAGAACCGAAGAAAAGCTATAGCATTGAGGCTTATGTCTTTGTTGAATCGACTATTGGTGAATGCAATTAGGCAATTTACACAATCTGTAAATGTGGTTGTTTCAGTCTCAGTGATATATGGGAAGTAGTCTCGAATAATCTTCTCCATTATTTCAAAGGCCAAGAGCACAATATTTTTATGGTCATCATAAGCTGCTGTAGTAAAGACCTGAAAGAACATAGTAACAGAAGTCATATTAATTGTAAGAAGTGAAATAACTTGCAAATCAAATCAATACTTTCAGCTATACAATATATTAAATTGCGTTTACAAAAGTTGAAAAGTATCAGATTTCAATACCATGAACATGCTCTTCCACCCTGACTTAACATTGTTAACACGAGATAAAACCATTTGCGAAACACATCTGATGATCAATTCTCTGATTTCAACAGCACTGCTCTTACGCATAACGATGACAAAAGGTTTCATGAACTCATTCTGAAAATTATAATTAGCCAATTCCTCTCGCTCTAAGAATTTCATTGATAATTGGCGTAAAGAATCCATGGCAAAAATTGCAATTGAAAGGTTTTCAGAACAGCCAATGTTTACAAAGAAATCAGAGAGCACATGCCAGATGCTTGACCACACGAGCCTGATGCGGTTCATGTTATAGTGCCTATCATAAGAAATTTAATCAAGTTCATTGACACAATATCAGCAGTTAAATAGCTATAAATCTTGAGTACAAAGAAAAGAGGAAAAAAAAGTAGGATGATTCATACGCAATCTCAACAATCTTCGTAAGGCTAAACACGCGTGGATCAGATGCAGATCGCAATTCCTCCATAGAGACCTTGCAAAGAGCCTTAACAAAGTCAATTATTGCCTCACTGTTCAGTTTTTGGCTACGTGTGAATATGCGGTTCATTTCAGAGCTCCCAACTTGTTCCAACATGTTTAAATTAGAGACCAAATTGTTCATTTGTTCAGATGTGACTGCCCCAGAAGCACCACCTCCAATACCAGCACTATCATATGAACCTCTCATCACAGCAGCAGCTGCATACTGCATCCTCCCAGGTCCCTTTTTTTTCAAAACGGGGAGGATAGTTGATTTACTTTGTTTTGACTTGTCTGACTCATTTTGAGGAAAAGCAAAAAACGTAGCATCTGGAGGAGCACCCTCGCCCAATAGATGCAGATGTTCAAAGCGTGAGACACATGTCAAAATATGCTCCCAAGCCTCTTGCAAATAATTCCCATCCTCATCGGCAATTGTAACTATTGCCTGTTAACAATGGAAAACATTAAATCAACGGGTAACCACAACTGGTGGATAAGTTTCAGGGAATCCAGGTCACAAGCACAGAGCATTTACTGCAATAACTACTATTTACGACATAGAAACAGGCCACACAGTGTGTGCACAAGCATATGTCAGAAAATGATTGAACCATATGACTTGAAACTATACACAGAGCCTTGTTAATTAACCGCACTATGACCTAGTGTTCATTTAGCTTTCAATGCGTTTTCGTCAGCCATAGCTATTAACTGAAGTTCTTTTTAGTGAAAAGGAATTTGGCAAGCAAGACTAGTTCCACCATACAAGATTTTTCTCCCATCCATAGAAAATGTCTTAAATGGTGAAAAATCCCTAAAGGGGTCTCAAGCCATACTCCTCTATCTATGAAACTAATATCCAAATATTTTCTTATTATTGCCAGACCATTTACTTTGAGATCAAAATAATAAATCCTTGTAAGCTTACTTCAGTCTTTAACATGCACAGGAAGTCTCCCGAGTCGAAAGAAAAAAAAAATTGATGAAACAATTGACATAATCTTGTGTGTATAGCTGAGTAGCAATTTACATTCAATTTCACATTGAAACAAATGTAATACACATTTCTAAATGATATAGAAATGTGAGAAACATATGATAAGGACAACTTCATACTCTTATAAGAAAAGGCATAACACAATCTCTAAAGTCACAAACTAAGAGAAGTAGATTACTAATACATTCTTCTACTTTATCACAATTTTTTATGGCATCTATTAAATGAATACGGACCTTAATAGCATCGATGTTCTTCTGCTTGATATCAGCAGGAGAGTGGAGGGAAGTAAACTTTGCTAAGGAGGTAACAAAAGCATCTCTATGAGTCTTCATTGACATTACAGCAGTAACATGGATGGCACAACGGAAACCTTCAAGACACAAAGCTAATACCACTTCATCATCGCTTTGGTCAAGAGGCACACTGAATGCAGCCAACATTGGAGCCCAGCATACCTCAATCATGAAGCGAAGTATCACCACATCTGTTGCTGCATAATAAACTGACCTACAAACCACCAGGTTTGAATAGATCAATGAGAACTACAACATAGTTCCTCAAATCAAAAGAACGACAGACTTCAAAAGAGCATGATCTAAAGTACAATTCAAACAAGCAAAATACTGCCTACGTTTTTTACTTTCACAACTGTCAGGAGTATAAGAGAGCATCAGAAATTGTATTTTTTGTTCATAAAGCTCCAAACAAAATTCAACCAAGCAGCATAATTAGTCAAAAAAATATTACAATACAATTAGACAGTCCACTAGAAACTATTCTAGATTTCTATGATATAGTGGGGCTACTAACATGTGGCTGCTAAATAAAAATATTCTGATAAAGAAAAGATGGAGACTCAAGAAAAAGAAAGCAGTCCTTACTCAGATTTGCGAGCTTTTTCCTTAAATTGTTCTTGCATATGCTTAATAAGATCTTCACTGGTTTCCATCCTATCCTCACCCCGTTTGCGAATCACAATGTTCAGAATACCATCCAAGCCCAAAATTTTGTTCGAGTTCATAGATTGTTTTTGCTGGAGAGCTAAATCATCTTCTTTCATTTTGATCTCATTTCTTGATATGCGTTCAAACAAAGACCTCAAATACTCTTCAGGTAGATCTTTACCATCATCAATGCCGCGATTGTTCCTTATAAAATCATCAGCTGACATCTGGCATTATTTTAAGGTAGGGATAAAGGAAATTTACTAACCATGCTATCTGAAAAATCTAACTATATATATATATATAAAAAAAACTTGATCACACCTTGTTTTTCACCATGGGATTGTGAGCATCAGTGTTGAGCATGATCACAGAGTAAGCAAGCACATAGGCCGTGTCAGCACTAGTAAAAACTTTCGGATTGCATTTGCAGTAACGCTCCGCAAACTTTTCCATGATGCGATCAATCTTCTGTGCCTCACCAGGTAACCTGAAGCCCTGTAGGAAGACCCTGATAGCCTCATCAAACTCCATGCCTTGAAAGTCAAAAGAATCTACATAGGCATGCATTACTTTCAGTGATAAGTCCTCCCTTTCTCCTAGATAATCACCAATAAGGGTCTTGTTCAAACCAGACGCATTTTTAAGAAAAGCTGCTATCTCCTCTGGTGAATTTCCCACTTTATTTGCATTGATAAGAAATTCAATGCCCTTTTTAGGTTTCCGGTTAAAAAGAGATATACCTTCCTGCCAGAAATCTTAAATTAGATTCTATGGCTCCCGGCATATAAATGCAAATAAAATAAATTGGCTTGGGTAACAAATCATTCCCTAATTACCTACCTGAAGTTCCAGCTTATAAGCACGGCGTTGCTCGATAGTTGAAACATCAGAAGCTTCAGTGGAGGCTTCAGAATGAGAATCTGATCCTTCAACCGGCTCATCCCCATTCCCATTTGCCATGGCAAGACATCCAGGTTCAGGAATGTTGTCCGCTACATCAAGTTTCTTGGTAGAATGGACATCTGGAATGCGTAACTGTTTGTTCATCCAGTCTCCCATTGATTTCAAAATGGCCACCAAGCACTTCATAGCTTCAAGTTTCATGGTCGCCTCCTGTGGTGGCAAAAGTGTAGTGGTTGTACCAGGGGGGACACCTTGAGCAGTTTTAAGAAGTCCATTGACCATTCTGAAATTTGAGGACCAATTTAGAAACTATACTCTCAGTGCCTTGATAATTTCCATTAAGGTATCTCAACTCTACAGAAATGCACAGAACATACCTCTCAAATATATTTGATGAATTGACATCACAATCATAGTTAATGAAGATGTCCACCAATATCTGAGAATCAACACACAGCTTTTCTAAAAACCGAAGCACTATCATCTTCTGTTGAAAGTTAGGTTGAGCAACATTTTCTAAAACTCTGAGAACAATCATGGGAAAAAATACTCCAATCTCTGCTTTCAGTCCAGCTCTAAACCTTGAAACTAGACTTATGAAAATGGAGCAGGAGAGTTGGAATACAATCATAAGACTAGAAGCGCTGTTCTTCAACAATGACAAACATAAGTATTGCTTAATAGCACCTAAGAACCTGTTTGAAAGCAAGGATATCCGACAAATTAGAAACTCTTCTGGAAAATAATTAGACATCATGATTACATAGAAATGCATAAGCTATGAAAGCAATATGAATAACATCAATTTTATGAAAAAGCCAATTAAGATTAAAAGAATGGTACTTGCTTAAAAGAAAAGCCAAAAATAAAAAAACAACTCACAGCAATTTAACATTACTGGCAAGATAGATTAAATCTTCTTAAAAATATGAAACCTTATATTGAATCTGCCAGGTAATGCCAAAAGACAAACTGATTCCACCAAGAAGGATAAACAGCTACATATCATTGCTTCCATACCATAACACACAATAGTTAAAACTCCATAAATTCTGCTTTTTCATCCATCTGCTACAGCTTTCCATCCTAAAGTAGAAACTACAAGTGACTTTCAGCCTACTTAATACCTCAGGGATTGAGTAATGTAATTTAACAAAGCTTTTAATAAAGCATGCTCTATCTTGGTTACCTAAGTTGGGATCCAAACCCTAAAACTTAATGTCACAAATAGGATGCGCGATGAAAGCCTGCTAGATAAACTAAACCTATAAAATTTTACCAATAGTGTGTATACATCAGAAATAAATTAAAAGCTTACAATAGTCATAAGAAATAGAAAGTGTCCAAGTATAATCAAGCATCATAATTAAAATAAAGGAATTTAAGAGACGGAAACAAAACGTAAATATTAATAAATAGCAAAATGCACATAAGCATTATAAAAAAGAAAGAGACAGAAACAAATAAAATAAGATACCTGTCACTAGTTCTAAAAACAGCCCCGGCATTCTCCAACAAAATCTTCAACAACTCTAGAGCCACTATCTTCCCTCTCATCAACTGAGGATCTGCGGATGCCTCTTTAGGAGGCGTTTTCATAGACAACTTACAAAGAGCTCTAAACACTAAAAATGCATCTCTTCGCAATTTATTGCCAATCTGAACCTCTAAATCATCATCTCTCTCCACTTCTCCATCAGCCAACTCCCCTTTTCTTCCCTCTAAAGCAGTCTTATACATGCTAATCTCCCAATACTTAGCATCCAACATATCCTTATCTGTTGAATCCAACAAATCAGCTGGATTAGTAGTCTCAACTGTTGCAGTAGTTTCAAAAGCCCCATCGTGCGCTCCTACTGAGACCTTACTCGGCGTGCCACCCGTACTCAAAACTACATCAATATCTTGCATAATTTTAGTTATAAAACCTTGAACAAACATTGTCATTGAACCATCTGCATCTGATTTCTCAACTGGTTCCATTAATTCAGCTACTACAATCGGTTGAATCGGAACCGTTGATGAATCAGCCTCCATTCTCCTAAAAACAATCACCAGCATTTGGATCAACGATGCTTTTGCCGTCGTTTGATTCACTACATTTTTGCTTCCTAAATATATATCATAACAAGTCCTTACAATTTGCAACAAGCAATCACTGTGTATTCTTAAGGATATCGATGTAACCGCTGATAATAGCGTTTTAAGAACCGATAGCTCAATTGCATCATCGCCAATATCGTAACATTTACAAACGGATTCGATTAATTTTGATAATAACTGCGCCTCGGGGCTGCCTCCGGTGGGGTCCGCCTCGCCACGTAAGTAACCGTGAGCGATTAATTTCTGGATACAATCAACAGCGGGATCAACGATCTTGAGAAAGCCGGTTCCGCAAGCGTTGATTAGAGGACTGAGAACTGATTCAGATTCGGCGAGAGAGTATTCGATGGGCCCGCCGTCGTGGAGTGGGCCAGGGATCGATGCGTCAGGGTCGGAATCTGGTGAGTGCTGCTTCTGTGGAGAAGTGAGTTTCTCGAGTACGGATTTGCATTCATGAGCGAGTTTAGAGTGTTTACGCCAGGATGCATTTTTTATGATTTTTTCTAGGGCAGGGGCTACCACTTGGTTTAAGCGGGAATCGGCTTCCGAAGAAGCCATTCCCGAGTCAGGATTAGCTCGTGACTCGCCGGCTGACTCAGATCTGAAAATGGATACGAAATGTTAGACCTCGTTTGCTATCTTTGAATATGATCGCATTAAAAAAGAAAAACACACAAAATTCAAATCAAATCGTAGAGCATGAAGTGAGAAATAAAGAGTCGAAAGGAAATGAAGATGGGAGAAGTGAAGGGTTCGAGATTTAGATCGGGTTTTGATTTTTTTAATTTTTGTTTTGTCATGAAAGTCCAAGTTTGAACCTTATATGACGGAAATGCCCTTTCAACATAAGAGGAGGTTATGATTCTTTAAACGGCTGTTAAGACGGTAATTATGAGGTTAAGGTTTGGGGTAGTTCGGTAATTTTAAAGTATAGCAATAGCTTTGATTAGATTATGCAGTAGAGTGGTTACTAGATAAAGATGTGGCGTTTATAAGCTTCCCATGTTGCTTCCAAAAAATTGAGGCTTTGGTTCGCCATTTTGATTACTAACTGATACTGTTTAGTAATGTTGCCACCAAAATCGTTGCTCAAGCAGGCAGCTAAATTATGGATGTGATGATCTATAAAATTTATTTGGTATTTTCTGTTTAAATATATGACCAAACAAGATGGAGTATAGTCTTTCTTTTAAATAATATTATTTTTATCAGTAAAATTTAAATAATAAAGTTCTTTGATTTTAATTCTCACTGCTCAAATTTTAAAGTCATTGATCTTAAATTAATTAGAAAGTTATTTATTTTATATTTTACAAAATAAATATCCTAAATAAATTATAAATTTATTTTTGAGAATACGTAAATCTTCTTCATATATTATGATTTTAATTCTCACTGCTCCACTCTTATATTTATATTGTATTTCTGAACACTATATATATATATATATATATATATATATTCTCATTAGACAAACACTTAGAAGTCTAGTCTAAGTACTAATAGCATAGCATTTATTATTGAAAATGAAAAGTTTTCAATCATGATGTCATATAGTGTTTTGAAAGTATGTTTTTTTTTTAACTAAATAAATTTTTATTTGTATATTGAATGTGACATTTCAAATTTCTTAAATATTTAAAAAATATTCTCACCTATGCTAATAATTAATAATATTTGTTAAAAACGCTTATTATTTGAAATATCTCTAATGCACTCTTTACATATATTAAATTTTTTATTTTAAAAAGTTATATTATAAAATAATATTTTAATACATTATTTATTATTTATATATAAAATAGAGAGTCAAATTGGCTCTCTATATATGAAAAAATAAATTTAATTCTCTACTTTATGTTTAATAAATGCATTATAATATTTTATGCATTTGATTTAATCAATATTATTTTTTTATTGATAAAAGTTAAAAAGAAAAAATAAATTAAAAATATTAATATGTATGAAAATAAATAATAAAATATAAAGAGTTTATTAGATTTAAATAAAATATTTTACTTTTTATGTATGAATAGTTTTTTAAAATATTTTTATTATAAAAATTATACTCTTTAAAATAAAAAGCACCATTGGAGATGCTTTATACAAATCGCCATTAATAGCAAATCAATAAAAATAAATAATTGTTAGAAATTCTATATTTTAAAAAATAAGAAATATAAATAATTTATAAGGGTGAAAGTTCAATAACTATGTAACTAATTCTAGTTATTTTGATATTAGTTTGATCTAAGTCCAATTTTATTTGTTAGACTTTAATACTTTCATTTAATCAAAATTCAGTTTCTAGTATGGTGTTTGAGCTAGGTTTGGTTCAAGTTTTTAATTTTTTAGCTTTCCGATTGGAGTCTAGTTTTAGCGGCGAACCGGTGTTGTCGCTATCTTTCAATTCAATCTCAAATTTCAGAAAAAATATTTTAATTTCAAGTGATAATTGAGGGTCAAAGTTAAATCTCAATTACACTTAAAGGGAGTATTTGAGATCCCACATTTTAAAAAATAAAAAATATAAACAATTTATAAAGTTAAAAATTCAACCAATCATTTAGCTAGTTATGATCATTTTAGTATTGGTTAGACATTAACCTAATTCTATTTGTTAGGCTCTAATATCCTCCCTCATTTAACTTCCATTTAATCAAAATTCAATCTCTAATAATAATAAATAAAAATTTAACCAATCCATTAGAATTTAGAAGAAGTTAAAAGAAATTATTATGAAAAAAAAAATCAAACAAGTTCATTCCCATTTGGAGGAAGTTTAAAACATTAAAAAAAAATTAGTCTAAAAGAAAAGTTATAGAAAAAGGAAAATCAAATCAGTCCATTACCATTTGGAGGTCCATTAAAATATTAGAATTTAGAAGAAGTCAAAAGACATTTATTGTGAAAAGAAGAAAAAAGTTAAAAAAATTTCCGTTGCAGGGAATCAAATTCGGGTCTTATGGTTGAGAGCCCATATTTGGTTCAAGTTTTTAATTTCTGGCTTTTCGATTGGATGTCTATTTTTAGCAGCAGTCCGGTGATGCCTCTGTTTTTCAATTTAATTTTAAATTTCAGAAAAAATATTTCAATTTTCAAGTGATAATTTAACGTTAAAGTCAAATCTCAAATACACTTGAAGAAGAGAGTATTCGAGATTCCACAGTTTTAAAAAATAAAAAGCACAAATAATTTGTAAATTTAAAAATTTAACTCATTGTATAGATTAGTTTTAGTCATTTTGGTATTAATTAGAACTAAGTCCAATTATATTTATTAGATTCTAATACCATCATTCATTTAACTCCTATTTAATCAAAATTCAATCTCTAATAATAATAAATAAAAATTAAATCAATCCTAGAAGAAGTTAAAAAAAATTATTCTGAAAGAAAATAAAAATCAGATAAATCCATTACCATTTGGAGGAAGTTAAAAACATTTAAAAAGAAAATTAGTCCAAAAGAAAAGTTATAGAAAAACGAAAATCAAATCAGCCCATTACCATTTGGAGGTCCATTGGAATATTAGAATTTAGAAGTGGTTAAAAACATTTATTCTGAAAAAAAAGAAAAAAAAAAAGCTAAAATCATTTCCATCGCCGGAATCGAAACCCGGGTCTTTCGGGGGAGAGCCGAAAATCCTAACCGACCAGAATACAACAGATTCCCGGCGCTAGAAAACATGAAAAAAATCGAGAAATTATGGCGGCAAAACATTAAAATTCCGTTGCCGGGAATCGAACCCGGGTCTTTCGGGTGAGAGCCGAATATCCTAACCGACTAGACTACAACGGATGACTGTAGGATTTTGTAAGCTTAACATGTTGTGATCTGAATCCACCCCGAGGCGAAATAAACCGTCTAATCTTAGTACAACCTTTGTCATCCGCTGCCTTTCATTTCAATCAGAATGGAATCGCCTCTCCCTCCTTCCTCCTTTTTTTTTTTTTTTTTCATGTACGCGTATTTCCCTTTGAATTCAATTCCATTCACATGTATTCTTGTTAACCAGGTACCCTTTCTGGCTCAGATTGTTGGTGTTTCAATAGTTCCACTGCTACTTTCTTAAGTTTCTCTAATTTCCATACCTTACACGAACTTAATTATTTTTTCACAGTTTGTTATAATCTGACACATTTTTATCTCTGTCCAATCCGATTGCACTTTAACTACCATTACCAGTTTTGTGAATCTTATAGTTCCTTTCTGTTCTGGTTATGGCAATTTGTGCCCGAAACATTCCCCCACTTTCCCTTTGCCCACCATACAGAGAAACCACAAAACCCAATTATGTTCCAGTTATGAGTAGTTTGTTATCCACAAAAGCTGTAATTTTTGGTATTTGTAAATCCCAGATTCAACTACCTGTATTAGCTACAGCTAATGTAGACGAAAGCGGAACAGTAGAAGTAAAACAAGATAAGCCAAGGTTTAAGTGGGCTGAGATTGGCCCTAATATTACAAAATCACAACAACAGGCTATATCTGAACTCCCACCAAAGATGACTAATAGATGTAAGGCACTTGTGACGCAGATAATTTGTTCTTCTTATCTACTGCAGAATGCTAGTCTATCAGATTTGTTGAGTTCTTGGGTTAGGATTATGAAGCCTAGGAGAACTGATTGGCTTTCGGTCCTTAAACAATTGAAGAATATGGAGCATCCTCTTTATCTTGAGGTATGTTTTTCCTATTAAATCAAAGCCATTGTTGATTTAATGCACGCCTATATTGAGTACTGGGCATGAATGAAACTTTGCTGTATAGCAAATTTTTTGATGTACTGTAATGGCTATTTTAATTTTACTTATTGCCTTTAGGGTAAATCAGTTAGTTGGGGATATAATTTTTTGTCACTTGTCTGATTTAATTGCTGGCTAGTTAATTTCTTATCAAATTTTTGACAAATCTGAATGAACAGAAAAAAAATGCGCATGCCAATGTCACAAATTCAATAGTGACTCTTTGTTTTGTATATTGTATTCCATGGCCGGCCTTGTCTTTAAATGGATCAGAGGGTCTAAATGACCTTTTGTGGTCAATGCATCAGTACTTCTTTTATTATCTTCAGTATCTTTTATCTTTCCAGAAATGCCTTCATACTATGATTGTTAATGCTGCAAGGGCGGCATGTAATGAAAATGAGTTCTCTTATTGCTGATGTCCAATCTGTGCTTTACTAATAGACTACATTTATCCAAAAAAAAAAAGAAATTGGAGCAGAAGACCATATAATCTTAACTTGTTTGTCTTCCTTTCTTCCTTTCTGCTTGCTTTTATGCTGGACATAAGCCGTGGGATGCCAATAGAATTATTATTAAAACTAGAAGTTTCCAACACATCAAGCATTTTTTTAATGTCCGACATTGACATAGTTTGGGAGTAGTAGGAGAAAAACTATTTCTTGTTCTATGTGCAGGCAGATCTAATAATGGTGACTGAACTCAAAATTTCTTGCGTGTTTGTTAGGTGGCCAAACATGCCCTGGTTGAAGAATCTTTTGAGGCCAATGTTCGTGACTACACAAAAGTCATTTATTGTTATGGGAAGCAAACCCAGCTTCAAGATGCTGAAACCACTCTCTTAGATATGAAGAAAAGAGGGTTCGTAGTCGATCAGGTAACCTTAACTACCATGATTGACATGTACAGCAAGGCTGGGAATTTTAATCAGGCTGAAGAAACTTTTGAAGAGCTCAAGCTGCTTGCCCACCCATTGGATAAAAGAGCATATGGTTCAATGATCATGGCCTACATCAGAGCTGGAATGCCTGATAAAGGAGAGGTTTTACTTAGAGAAATGGACGCCCAAGAAATTTATGCAGGAACTGAAGTTTACAAGGCATTGTTAAGAGCATATTCCATGGTTGGTGATGCTGATGGAGCTCAGAGAGTGTTTGATGCAATTCAGTTTGCAGCTATTCCTCCAGATGTCAAGGTGTGTGGACTCCTTATAAATGCTTACCTAGTGGCAGGACAAAGTCGTAAGGCACTTGTTGCATTTGAGAATATGAGGAAGGCTGGTATTCAAGCTAATGATAAATGTTTAGCCTTGGTATTGGCTGCCTATGAGAAGGAAAACAACCTCAGCGAGGCCCTGAGCTTACTGCTCGTTTTGGAGAATGAGGGGATCATGGTTGGAAAAGAAGCTTCAGAAATACTAGCCAAGTGGTTTAGAAGATTGGGAGTGGTGAAAGAAGTTGAGCTGGTCTTGAAAGAATATGTTTCAAAGGAAGCCAGCTGCCGGATTTCTGAAAAATAAAATCATCTCCAGATCTTTGTTGCACCCGTTATTAGTGTCAGTTCTCCTCCTGTATATATGTGGCCAAGAATATCGAATGGTAGATTATTTTGTCATCATTACGGTAGCTGGGGTTTCTTGTTTTTGAATGAGATCACTTCCTAACCATCATTAGCTATCTGTGGTTTTTGTAAGCGATTGTTTAGGACGCTAACAAACACACAGAGCATACAAAAGAAAACCACTTTAATCTACTTTCTTTTTATCTTATTTTCCATCAACTCCTGCCGCCATTGTATTAACAGGTGAGTTCTTTTTCTTTTCTTTTGTTTGGTCAATTGATGTGAAATCTCATATTTATTTACAGTAGATAATTTTGAGGTTAGGGCTTTGATTTTGTAATTTTCTTTTTTTTGATATGACCATGCTCAAACAGTGTTTGGTTTGATCAAGCTATTTAGGATTAGCTTCTATGTGAAGCTCCTAACCTTCTCACTCCCTCCATTCTCTGTAATTTTTACTTTTATAAATTAAAAATGTATATAAACGGATTATTTTTATTTTTGAAAAGTGAAAATTAGTTTAGTGATGGAAAAAAATAAAAATAAAAAAATTCATTGCTTATCCGTTACTATAATAGACAACTAACTACTAAATCAGCGACGAACTATCAAGTGAAGAGATACAATTGGCGACGGCTTGCTTATTCCATTGGTAAATTGTTAAGGACAGACATATTAGCATCAGCGCTTTTATCTGTTTCCTTTATGGGGATAGTATACTTTGACATCTAACGTTTAAAAAATTCGTCACTAATCCTTTTTCAGCCATTTTGAAGATCGTCCAGAATTTAAATGCTATGAATAACTGTCATTATAGAAACTTCAACATTGAACTACCAAAAGAAATGAAAGTTGTAGTAATTGTTATTGTAAGAAAAATCACCTGTGCCGTGTAAAATATAATATTTTATTTTTTATCAACCATACCGTAATTTTCTCTTTTTAACACAGAAATTAGTACATAAACTATCTACAAATGTTATTATAAGATTCATCCAATCAAATGATGTCATTTTATCTTATTTTTTTCATATCTTTTTTATTTCTAAAAATAGCCGTTTTATTGATTTTTCAATATATTTTATTTTAAAGTGAAAATTGATGTGTAAAAATGAGATGAAATATTATTATTTTATTAGACGTGTCCTTTTTAATGATGTGGTGAATTATAGTTAAGTAATAATTTATGAGACGAATCACGTGAGTGAGTGGCCTATTGAGAATTAGTCGATAAAAAAGAAAAAATTATGGGACTAAAAACCTAACATCAATATACCTACTGTACTTGTTAAACTAGGCTGAATTAGTGAGGCAAAATCTTTAATTTAATTTAATTGGTCAGTCCATATTCATTTCAAACGTAAAACAAATGTAAATGTATCTACCATTAAAGAAAAAGAAAGGAAGATAATAAAACAGAAGTGAGCTATTAATAGAAACTTACTAGACACAGAATGTTCATTTTAAAAACCAAAACCTGTTGATTGGCCACCATAAACCATCGATCAAGATGGAGCTTACATACGCCGCTAAAGCAAATTTGTCACACTTCTAGAAGGCTTATTATTATGTCCGAGGCAATAAGCTACTGTATGGGCGAAACAGAAAAGGTTATCAAACGTGTGTTTAAGCAGAAAACTGACTCATAGGCAGTTGCGAAATTGCTTCTCCCCCCTGCAGGAACCTAACCTGTCAGCATTAGGAATGCTCACTGTAGGTATAAAGTCTTTTAGCTTCTACCACGTCTGATTTTATCAGTTTCTCGTGTAAATCAATAGAGCTGCTCATCTCTTACACTTACACTTACACATGGTGTTACTGTGTTGGGCGTTTGAGTTTAATTAAGTGGATATATACTCCCCTTTTCTAGTTTCAGTTATTGATTATGATGTAATTCTTTCTTAATCACTAAAGGAGTTCTCTTTTTAACAAAATTTAATAAATAAATAGTGTGAAATTCCTTGCATCAAAAGCCTGAAATTAGGAAGAAGCATTTATATCTAAATTTTGCTTTAATTGAAATTATCATTAAGAAAAAAAGAATATCATTTCAACCATATTTTGTTGCCATTAAACACCGAAATGCTAGTTAGAGCAAATTAGAAATCAAAGAGAATGATTCCGGGATGTACTTAACTTACTACAAATGCTCCTTTTTGGGTAAATTTTGTGGAAATTCCTTCAATGGTATCGTGCTGTTTTATGTTTAAATTTGCAACCATAATTTGAATAATTAATCTACGGTTTTGTGCTAATAGCTTAGGTGATGCGTTGTAATACATAACTCATAATACACATAAGGTCAAGCTATATCTGCTGCTAGTGGAACTTACGTATAAAATAACTGGGGTTGCTTGGTGCTAAAAATAAGAATTTGCAAGACACTTTTCATGTTTGCAATACTGAATTCATATAAGTTTTACAGGGTAATTATATATGTTTATTTGAAACTTAAACAGAATAAATGCAAGTCTGCAAGCTTTAATTGAGCAGTATGCATGAATTCCAATGGAACTTTGTGAAAAGAATATAAACGAAGGCGCATAGAACAAGGAATAGGGACGACCAAATATCAAACTACTTGCCCAGTATTAAAAATTGCGTGAAGAATTAAGCTCTCTGGCTCTAGCAATATCCAATTAGTACAAATTCTGCGGCAAGAACCTGTGTTAATAATAAGGTCAGTCTCTCATTTAGAAATAGAAGGTGATGATAGAGTACCACTGCATGGCACAGAACCTCGCGGCGGAGATGCATGTCTATGAAGGAGTTCACGTGCCAACGAATGAAGATCTCCACCACCACAACCACCG